>NC_087175.1:1342500-1372500 GCF_035594125.1 Scylla paramamosain | reverse complement strand
GTAGTGAGATTAACAAGATATCTACACTATTAGCAGGAGAAACAGTCTTGAAAATCCGGATAACCATCTCCGTGGCTTTTGAAAATGGTCGAGAGAGCATTTCTTAACATCTCATCCGTGACAACTGGTATTCTTTTCATTACTGTTTTTCTTTCCTTTTTATGTCATCTGGATAAACAACGGCCGCTGTGAGGACATCCGGCACTGAGTAACAGAAATTTGAATGATGAAAGCCACATGGGTGGAAAAAACTTGGCTTACGTAGTGCATTGTGTGACGTCCTGTGTTCGCCTTTTTTTTTTCCTACTTCTTTTTTTTTCTTTTTTTTTCTTTTTTCTTTCTTTTTTTTCTTTTGTTGCTGTTGTTGTTGTTGTTGTTGTTGTTCCTCTCTTTTTAATTTCTTGATCTTTTCTTTTTTCTTCTTCTTTTTTCTTTTTTAATTCTTTTCGTTTTTTTTATTTTTTTTCTCGTTCTTGTTCTTTTGCTCTTCTGTTTCCATTTTCCTTTTCTTTCTCTTTCTTTGTTGTTCTTCTTCCTCTTCTTCGTTATAAAAAAGTTAAGAAGGCTTTCTCCCCACCCACCCATTACCTGTGAACTTTCTTAAACGTATTAATATCTACAAATAACCCCATTCTTCCGTATCTCTTCTTGATAGATAACAAGGTAGAAAACCAAGAAGGCTCTCTCCCCACCAACTGCCTTAATTAAATGTGTAAATATACCTTAATCAATCCATTTCTTATTTCCTCACGATAACAAGATAGAAAAACAAGAAGGTTCTCTCCCCACCAACTGTCTTAATTAAATGTGTAAATATGCCTTAATTAATCCATTTCTTCGTATTTCCTCACGATAACAAGATAGATAACAAAATAGAAGGCTCTCTCCCCACCCACTCACTCGGGCCTTTAAAGCAACAGAGTCAGGAACATTTTTTAAACAAGGCTCTCTCCCCACTCACTCGGGCCTTCAAAGCAGCAGAGTCAGGAAAATATTTTAAATATCACCATTTCCGTGGAAGGGAATATAATATGAACTGGCATTATGAATGGAAAGGATACGCACAGGAGACAGGAAAGAAATTATCACTACAGCACGCCTGTCATGAGACGCGTGAATGAGTCAGGAAATTAGTGGAATAATTAATGAAAAAGAGGTGTGCGTGTGTTATTCTGAGTAACGCCGCACCTTCACTAGTTTCAAAAGGCTTTAATTGAAGTGACACGGTTTTTTATTTATTTATTTTTTTATGGTTTAAGTGACAGGTTAACGAGATTTTTACATTATTAACAGGGGAAACAGTCTTGAGAACCCTGTTAGTCATCTCTGTGGCCTTTGAAGATACTCGTAAAGTTATGCTGGGTTTTAAGAATGTTGTTTTACGGTTCTAGTGACAGATTAACGAGATTTTTACATTATTAACAGGGGAAAGTCTTGAGAACCCGGTTAGTCATCTCTGTGGCCTTTGAAGATACTCGTAAGGTTATGCAGGGTTTTAAGAATGTTTTTTTACGGTTCTAGTGACAGATTAACGATATTTTTACATTATTAACAGGGGAAAGTCTTGAGAACCCGGTTAGTCATCTCTGTGGGCTTTGAAGATACTCGTAAGGTTATGCTGGGTTTTAAGAATGTTTTTTTACGGTTCTAGTGACAGATTAACGAGATTTTTACATTGTTAACAGGGGAAACAGTCTTGAGAACCCGGTTAGTCATCTCTGTGGCCTTTGAAGATACTCGTAAGGTTATGCTGGGTTTTAAGAATGTTGTTTTACGGTTCTAGTGACAGATTAACGAGATTTTTATATTATTAACAGGGGAAAGTCTTGAGAACCCGGTTAGTCATCTCTGTGGCCTTTGAAGATACTCGTAAAGTTATGCTGGGTTTTAAGAATGTTTTTTTTTACGGTTCTAGTGACAGATTAACGATATTTTTACATTATTAACAGGGGAAACAGTCTTGAGAATCCGGTTAGTCATCTCTGTAGCTTTCAAAAATAGTCGTGGTGGAAGAGTAATACGTTTATTTATACAGTTTCCTTCCTTCCTTCCTTCCTTCCTTCCTTCTTTCATTTCGTTATCGTGCACAAGCTTTTCCTTCTTCTTTCATTGCTAAACATTGCTAAACTCTAAAGTACCGAATTAATTATGTTAGACAAGTGATCACGTAATCAAGACAGCAGGTGTTGCGTTACGGGTGTGTCCAGTCTTGTCTTCCTGTCTTCCTTGCGCGGCTTCAGTCTCCTCCTCCTCCTCCTCTTCTCCTACTCCTCCTTTCCCTCAGCACTTCCTTCCCCTTTATGACGAAACTACTTGGGGAAATACAGTGTTAAATGCCTCCTCTGTTAGAAATGAAAGGCTGTCACAATGATACTGTCAACTCGAGTCAGGACAGGACAAGGAATATTGGGTGTTAAATTAATAAACGTGGATTCAAACAAAGAGACACGAAGGAACAGTTATTCAGAGAGGTGGATGAGTTGAATAGGTGCAGTGTAAGTGTGTCGAGTCGTTGGAAAGCTTTAAAAGATGGTACGGTTTTATAATTGAGTGGTAGATGAATGAACAGACTCAGTAATTAGGTTGTTAGATGTAGCTGTCAGGTTGTTAGTGGCGAGTCATTACGGAGCTTTAAAAGATTATTAGACACGTGTATGATTGCGAATGATGGGTGGAAATAGATAATAATAATAATAATAATAATAAGAAGAAGAAGAAGAAGAAAAAGAAGAAATAAAAAAGACGATAGAGAAAAAAAAAAGCGAAAAAGAAGAAAAAATGCTTACTTCTGTTTTTAAATACACCTTAAGACATATTTAAGACATATTTCTGTCCTTAATTTACTTTTTAACTAAACTGCTTCATTTTACATAACTACACCAACTTACTTCTTCAACTTTCCCCCCGCCCCGCCCCGCCGTACCCAACCCCGCTATTTGGGATCTCACAGGACACGAAAGAAAAATAAATAAATAAAATAAACAAGCAAAAAACACTTCCTTTCCCAATTACTCCCACAAACATGTACAAAAATTAAAGCTACGTTAGGTTATACTAAATAGTTCATGAAATTATTAAAAAAAAACAAAAAGGGGGTTATCATGAACGTTTCCTATGTTATATATGTAGTCCGTGAATATTTGTTAAGGTTATATAAAAACGTTCTTGATGTTGTTGTACTGTACCGCCAACACGTGATATCCTCTCCCCATCCCCCGCTCCCCCCCCCCCCCGCCGAGGTCTTCCTGTCTTGCAACGTCCCTTCGTACACTTTCTTCTTATTGATAACACCCTCCCATCCCCCCCTCTCTCTTTCTTTCTCTCTCCATTTGTCATTTAGTTCTCTTATTTCTTCGTTTATTTTTTTCTGTTTTTGCTTTTTACACACACATATACACACACACTCTCTCTCTCTCTCTTTCTCTCTTCCTTGTCCACTCAAACGTAGAGAGAGAGAGAGAGAGAGAGAGAGAGAGAGAGAGAGAGAGAGAGAGAGAGAGAGAGAGAGAGAGAGAGAGAGAGAGAGAGAGAGAGAGAGACCCCAAAGAATCAATAATCATGATAATTCACACAAACATGAAAAAGTAATACATTTTTATTACATTTTAATATATTTCTACAAGGGAGTAATGGCTTCAACTACAAATAGGAAAACAACACACACACGTACACACATACACACGCACACACAACATGGCTGCTCATTCCCCTGTTTTCACGGTGTTATGGCCACGTAATCTACTTCTATATATGCTAGTGTTATCAAGATCACAGATAAGAAATGATGGTTGTAGTAATATGTTAATTAATTCTCTTTGTACCTGATAATGTCTCTCTCTCACGCACGCATACATACATACATACATACATACACACATGCCATTAATGTTTGCATGACTATGTATATATGCTCTATTCTTTCTGATAAATCTACGGGAAGAGTATGTGTGATATAATGTATAATAGCATAGTGGTTCAAATATATATATATACATCTCATCTGTCTTTCAACAATACATCAAAACACAACATACACGGGATGGGCCGCACCTCCCTTCCTAGTTTGTTTACGTACAGCAATACGGTCTGCACACTTACCTTCTTTGCTTAGCTGTGGTCACTGTGGCTTGTTATGGCTTACTTGGATAATAAAATGTTCCAAATGTTTCAAAATGATTCAAATGTTTCAATGTGGTTCATTTGTTAACCATCACCGGGACTGTGCTTGCATAAACGTGTCATTTGCTGTTTGTGAATGAGCGTAAACATCGTTCGCAATATAGGAATGATGAAAATATTTGTCCTTTTTTACACATTTTTGGGGAGTTTGCATCTCAAAATGTCAATTATATGCCTAAAAAATGCCCCAAACAGGAAAAAATGCGATATTACATGAAAATTTAAAAAACGTACCTTAAAAAAATGCCCAAAAATGCAATATTTCAAAAAAGATTAAAACATGCATCTCAAAATACCAGAAAAATTGTATTATATTAAAAGAATTCCATGATGTCATCTATCAAGTCTCAATCCATGACAGTTCTTTAAGTCACTTCCTGTTTATGAATTAATATTTACATTTTCTCAAAGTTATCAATGAAAGCAGTTTGATATTTGTCTCTTTGCAACTCAGAATTTTAAAAATGTACCTTAAATATGTCAAGAAGAAGAAAAAAAGAAAAAAGATTAAAAAATGTAAATGAAAATATTAGAAAAAATGCGCTGAATAAAAAATAAATAAATAAATAAATAAAATAAGTTACAATTTATGAATCCTCAACATATATCAATTTGTTAATTAGCACATTATTCAAAGGACGTCATTCACTCTGGGCTTGTGGTTCACTTTTACTTGTTAGGCACAACATGTATTTTCAAACATTTCCTGACTGGAAGGCACAAATAAGCTATGAAATACATAGTATAGTTCATTAATACAACTACATATTCACTTTTTATCTATTTTTTTTTTGTGTGATTCAAGTTCATTACGTAACAAGTTTTGAATTCACGTTACATATCTCTCTCTCTCTCTCTCTCTCTCTCTCTCTCTCTCTCTCTCTAGTGTCATTTTATAGTACAGAGGTGCAGGAATTAGTTTTTTTATATATATATTTTTATACTTTTATAGCGTGCGGAAGTATATTTGTATTTACGACGAGCTGCTTGACGCAACATACAACAGTGGTAGTGGTAGTGGTGGTGGTGGTGGTGAGTACAGTAATTCATGGGTGAGACTACGTTAGGTTACAGCTGAGTACAGTGACCGGGAGAGTGTGATGAGATACACAGAGAAAAACACTGATTACTATCCAAAAGTGATGTAGTAGTAGTAGTAGTAGTAGTAGTAGTAGTAGTAGTAGTAGTAGTAGTAGTAGTAGTAGTAGTAGTAGTAGCCTTAAAAATTTACGTATTATGGTTTAGTGAGTAATGTGTTTGTGATACTTTAGATGTGATGTGAGAATGAATTATGAATGCTTAAATACACACTCTCTCTCTTTCTCTCTCTCTCTCTCTCTGTCTCTCTGTCTCTCTCATGCACAGAACTAACATCTCACCACTATTCCTCACACATCCCTCCCTCCCTGGCCATACACATACACTGACGGTGAAGAGACAAGTAGATAAGTTAGTGACAAAATACATTACATTACATGACATTATCTGTTTCTGGTTATCTGGACAAGTAAGGGATCCAAGGTAAGGTCCCCAGTCCTCACCACAATGCCTCTTTTAGTTGCATTAACTCGGGTGCAAGCCATACGGGCATACAGACACATATACACACACATGCACAAACGCACGCAGTTTTTATATATATTTTTTCTGTTATTAAATTCATATCATCATCCTATTTTATCAGTTTTACGTTCCTATCTTAATCCTTCTCCCTTTTCACTAGACTAGAATAAATACAGAGAGAATGAATCAATAAATAAACTTAAAATACACAATGAAATGGCACACACACACACACACACACACACACACACACACACACACACACACACACACACACACACTCACACAATTCTACCTTTCTTTTATGCCTTTCCCAATCTATACCTTCACACAGTCTTAATACTACTGTTTATTTCCCCCACACCACTTCTTCCCCAGTCACCCCTGCACATCCTTCCTCCTACCACAACATTACTGCTGGTCTGCCGGTGTGTGAGGCCTTGCTGAACGGTCACAAGGCAGACCATTCACCTACTGTTATTGTTGCAAAATATAAGAGGAAGCCGACTTATTGGAATGCTAGAAATTTGGGAAATGTGCGTAAGGAACCGTAACCTCAAAATTTAGGTCCATAAATTTTTGGAAAAGTGCAAAAGAAAGGACAATATTTTCAAGGAGAATGACTTAACTGCAATGCTTGATATTTGGGAAACATGCAAAAGGAAAAAAAAGGAATAGAGGACAATATTTTAAAGGGCACTGACTAATTGGTAAACCAGAAATTTAGGGGAAAAGGGAAGGACAATATTTCTTGGGACAGTGACTAAACACTATGCCAGGAAAGGTGCCAAGAAAAGTACAATAATATTAAAGAGAAGTATGAAATTTTGGAAACGTGCTAAGGGAAGAACATCACTATTAATTAAAGAAAAGAATGAAATGCATATGGCTACAACTCCTATAGTCCTGAAGAATGTAAACTACAACTCTTTTCCTTCATTCAGCCAGGAGGAAACCAAACCAAATTACAATAATCTTAAGAAAACGTACGAAAGATATCCGACTGTACCTCTCTAAATCCTGAGAAACCTATTACTTTTTCTTCCTTTCAGACAAGAGGAATTCAAACCAAAGTACAACAATCTTAAGAAAACGTACGAAAGATATCCGACTGTACCTCTCTGAATCCTGATGAACCTATTACTTTTCTTTCTTTCAGATAAGAGGAAACCAAACAAAAGTACAATAATCTTAAGAAAACGTATGAGACATCTGACTCTAAATCCTGATAAACCTATTACTTTTTCCCTTTCAGATGAGAGAAAAACCAATAAAAAGTAAAACAATCTTAAGGAAACGTACGATACACACACAACTACTCCTCTAACTCCCAAAGAACACAACTATTACTCCTTGTCTTCCTTCAGATAAGACAAAACAAACCAACAACAAATAGAAACTTAGGAAATATTTTGAACCTTTTTTCCAGCTGATTGCACAATTTCTTCCCTCTTCACTGTGTTTCCTGTCTTGAATAAACTAACTTTGAGAATTTTTTGGGGGGTAACTCTGAGGAAAGTAGTGGTACGTTACTGAAAGGCACCTACAAACACCAATAAGGCCCAAATGGGAGTTTATGTGTTTCTTTTTGATTTTCTACCTGTTATTTGTATGTCACCTGTATACCATGCAAGAGAGAATACTAATTAATTGGGTGGGGGTCCCGAGTATTAGGTCGAGAACTGAAAGCTAATCACAAAAAGGTTATTATATTTTGTCGTAGATTTCAGTGCCGATGGAAGGGTTGGGTTTTGCGTAGTCTTTTAATTACAGATTTGACTTTTTATATATACCCATCAATCTTTCTATTTTATCTCTCTCACTCTCTCTTTATTTCTCCTGCTTAAATATCAGCTGCCTTCTCTTTATTTATCTATCAGTTTTTCTATTTACCTCTCTCCCTATCTCCTACTTTCTCAACATTGCTATTCCTCCTCCTCCTCTTTATCTATCTATTTATATCTATCTCCCTCCCTCTCTCTCTCTCTCTCTCTCTCTCTCTCTCTCTCTCTTTTGCTTCTCTATCCCCTCATCACTAAATATACTTCTGAATAACATGATGCCTTTGAAACTAAATAACTCTCTCTCTCTCTCTCTCTCTCTCTCTCTCTCTCTCTCTCTCTCTCTCTCTCTCTCTCTCTCTCTCTCGCTGTTGCTTTCTCTATCTAGCTCTCCCATCACTACTGACTGACTGGTTGACGGATAAATGATTAGTAAAATGAATGAGTGACTGATGGGTTGCCTGACTGGATGACTGACAGACTGACTACTGGCTTGCTGATGGGCTGACTGAATGGCTGCCTACCTGACTGACTGACTGACTGGTGAACTGATGAAATGACAAACTGATCAACTATTTCATAACTGCCTTGACCGAGTGACTGACTGATGAACTGCTAACTTACTGACAGAATGACTGGCCTATTGACTGACTGGCAGACTGACAAACTGATAGAATATGTGACTGAACTGACAACTATTGACTTATTAACTGACTGACAGAATGATTGACTGCAAATCTAATGACTGACTGAGTGAACTGACTGACTGGTACTGATAAACTGACAAAATGACTGACTGCAACTAAATACTGGACAACTTAAATAAAGGTGCAGTTATATCTACACAGCCTAGCACATACCTACACCCCCCAACCCCTAACATCCCTGCCCCTTCACTACCTACCTCCATCTTGGTCCCACAACCCTCACATCTTTGCTACAAGCTGCACACGTCACCTACAGGTCACCCTCTTCCTACAAGTCACACAGGCTGTCTCTATCTATCTGTCATAATATGTAATGCAAAGATATGCATGTTTTCTGGCGGAGATTAATTCGTGTCTTCTTCTTCTTTCTGTTTGAGCTGCCTTGTTTTCATCAACGTAATTCTTGGTGGTTTAAATGCAAGACAAAACATCATTATCATTATATCGAGGGCAAAATATTCTCTTTATCTTTTTTCTATTTCTCTCTATCATCTGTTTCTTCTCCATTCTCTTTTCTCTCTATTGAAGTTTCATCATCATCATCATCATCATCAACATAATTCTCCATCATTTAAATCCAGGACAAAATATTTTTTTAATATTTTTCTACTTATCTATATGTATCACCTGTTAGTCTTTTCCCACATCTAGCAAGAATTCTTATCTCCTTCTAGTATAATAGAGCTCTAAGTATGCTATGTGTCCTCCTACTGTTCCTACGTGATCACTGTTACTATGATTCTACTTGTTCGTTTTTCAGTTTCTCAAGTTTCTTCTAAATACAGTGACTAAGAAATCTGTTTGTTGCTCTTAATCTCTTTATCTAGTTCTGTATGCTGTCTTTTGATACTGTTCCTCTACTCTTAATCCAATTCACCCAGCATATTCTTAATTATTCATGTCTTCTCTAACTACAAAGGCCACAAGATCTGTTCATTTGTTTTGTAATCTAGTTTTCTGTCTGTTCTATATTCTTTTACTGTCCCTAAACTGTTTCTCTAATTCAACTAGGATATTTTTCAATTCCTCAAGTCTTTTCTAACTAACTACAAAAGCTATGAGATGTGTTCATATGTTTGTAATCCTCTGTAATCTAGTTTTCTGTCTGTTCTATATTCTTTTACTGTCCCTAAACTGTTTCTCTAATTCAACTAGGATATTTTTCAATTCCTCAAGTCTTTTCTAACTAACTACAAAGGCTATGAGATGTGTTCATTTGTTTGTAATCCTCTGTAATTGTTTTGTCTTTTTTTACCATCCATAAACTGTTTCTCTAATTCAACTAGGATATTTTTCAATTCCTCAAATCTTTTCTAACTACAAAGGCTAGGAATTCTGTTCCTGTACTAGTCTTATTGCTGTTTGTTCCTTGTTAATGCAGTTATTGATTTTCTTTTTACTATTCCTGTACTTTTACTCAAATTCACCCAGCACATTTTACAGTTATTTCTCATCTCTTCTAACTACAGAGGTGGTGAGATCTGTGCCTGTCTGTAAGTGTGGTGGTGAGATATGCAGGAACCCTTTGTGATGTAAACTTGATATGTGGGCAATTAAAGAGATGCTGTGTAGTCAGACAGAAACCAACCTCTCGTCAAAGATAACGCCTTGATATGTGAGTGAGACAATGAGAAAGTGATCGTTAAAACAGCGTGTGGGACTGTGTGTGTTGTCAGGGGGAACTTGTGTGCTTGATCTATCACTGATGACTTGTTTCTTGTCTCTGTTCTGTCTTCCCTCAGATGGATATGTCTCTGTTTACAGCTACAATAAAAGGTCCTTGTTTTCTTTGCCTAAATGCACAAGTGGCCCTCACAACATATATGTAGTTTTTGGATATTCATTTTAGAGAATGTTATTATTTTCTTGTCTCTCTGTCTCTAGCTACAATAAAGGGCCTACATTTTCTCTCCCTAAATACAAAAGTACCCCTGACAACATCTACTAGTTTCAAGACACTTTTCCTCCTAATTTTCTTTATTCTTTTTGCCAACTGTCTTCTGGTTATGTCTCTCTGTCTCTAGCTACAATAAAGGGCCTACATTTCCTCTCCCTAAATACAAAAGCACCCCTGACAACATCTACTAGTTTCAAGACACTTTTCCTCCTAATTTTCTTTATTCTTTTTGCCAACTGTCTTCTGGTTATGTCCCTCTGTCTCCTGCTACAATAAAGGGCCTACATTTTCTCTCCCTAAATACAAAAGCACCCCTGACAACATCTACTAGTTTCAAGACACTTTTCCTCCTAATTTTTCTATATTTGCTTTTAGACAATTCTCTTCTGGGTATTGGGTACGTCTCTCTCTGTGTCTCCCGATGAAAGACAACAATTCATTCTTACAATCTCTCTTATTTTCATACCACTGTTCCTGATCAGCATGGCGTGACTCCAGTGCTCACTAAAATACGGCTACAATGCAAAGTACTCAGAGATGGAAGCTGATAACTGATTCTTTCAAACATTCTTATCATCAAGCTGCAGTCTCCTTTATCTTCTTTATCTTTATCTTTCATCTCTCTCCTTCAAAGTACTGATTGGTCGAGTGCATTCTGAAGTACCTAAACATCACTAGAATACAAAAGGACTTGGAGACAAAAACAAAAAAATTAAACTTATTCTTTCAGTCGTCCGTATCTTCACACTTGCAATGTTTCTTTCTCCTCCACAGCACTGATAAATAGAGTGTTTTCTCAAGTACTGGCTAAACCACGGCTACAATACAAAGGGTTTATAGATGAAAGGTAACAAATTATTCTTACATTCCCTCTTACCTTCATAATTACTGTGTTTGTCTCCTTCACCCTGGCTCTCAATAAAATATATATTCATCCTCTTACCTTCATATTTACTGTGTCTCCTTCACCCTTTCTCTTACTAAAATATATATTCCTTCACCCTTTTCATCCTACCTAAAGCCAAACTACTCATTACTCTTATCTCCTCACCCTGTCTGTCACTAATGCCTGTGTCCCCCACCCTGCCCAGTGCCTTGTTCAACATCATCTTACTCACCCTACCAAATGCCAAACTACTCATTACTCATCTCTCACCTCACAAAATCTCAACCACATAACCCACACAACACCTACACCCTGGACCCGTATTCAGAAACACTGCTCTCACCACAACTATTTTCAAAGGCCACAGAGATGATTAGCCAGGTTCTCAAGAGTGTTTCTCCCGTCAATAATGTAGAAATCTTGTTAATCTGTCACTACAACCGTAAAAAACACCCTTGAAAGACCCATGTAACTTCACAAAGAGCCTTCTGAATGCAATGGCAGTGCAGCATATAAGTGTTTCAAAATACAGTCCTGACTTTAACCAACACACTCTTACACAAACACAGACACACACACAATCACTCAGAAGTAAGCGTACCGTTAGGCAGCTGAGCGGAGACCATCCCGAGGCCTTGACAGCGTGTGACATCATGGGGGCCGAGAACGTCATCCAGCCCGTAGGCGACCGAGGCTCCGAGAGTCAGTCCCACATAGTACGAGAGGGTCATTATGTTGCCAGTGAGCTCTCTGTGATCATCCGGCACCTTCGTCGGCGCCAGAATCATCGGCACAGATCCCAAGACACCATTAGTGAGACCAAGAAGGGCCGTCAGGAGGAGTGGTGTGGCCTCTCCTGGCACAAAAGGAGCGACCCGTGGCCCAGCACACAGCATCAGGAGGGGGACTAACAGGATGCGAGCCACGGAGCCGCCCACCAGCTGCCGCCGTGTCCAGTCATATGGCACTGATGCTAACACCTGTGGGGAAGAAGTGGAGGGTTTTTGAAGGTGTCTGACTTGTAAGAGATAGAATGAGAGTGTTTTAAGAGTGTTTGGCGGTAAGACCTAAGGGAGGAGTAGGGTGGTTTCTGAAGGTGTCTGACTCAATAGAAATACAAATGGAGGGTTTTTGAAGGTATCTGACTCATAAGGGAAGGAATGAGGGTGTTTTAAGTGTGCTTGGTTGGTGCTAAGACCTAAGGGAGGAGCAAGGTGGTTTCTGAAGATGTTTGACTCATTAGAGATACAAATGGAGGGTTTTTGAAGGCATCTGAGTTATAAGGGATGGAAATTAAGAGCTTTTGAGGAGTGAGAGATGCTAAGGGAAGGAAAGGCAGGGTTTCTTAATTAAAACATGACAAATAAGGGAAGGGAGTCTTGGGTTTTCTGAAGATATACAATCAACCTCACCTTGCCAATGAAGTCAAACAGGTTGAAGGTGGCCATCATGACAACAGGCATCCAGGAACCCAAGCGGAAGGACGCCACCTCCGTCACGATGCCCGGGTACAGGCACAGCGTCACGAAGTATGCCAGTGCGATGGCCAGCATGTACTGCCACACGCTGCGACTCACTCGCCACCGCGCCACCACTCCCCCTGCGGCAACATGGTGGTGGTGGTGGTGGTAATAGTAAATAATGAATACTGTATATCACAACTTTGAAGTAATAAAGAGCAAATCCACAAACTATAACAAAAACAAAGCATACTCTTAATAAAAGCAGCATCAAACACACACACACACACACACACACACACACACACTTACTCTTCACAGCAGACCACATGCGGATGGAGTGGGTGTAAGCAGATACCCTTCCAGCCCTGACCTGCCCCAAGATGACATGCTCCACCCTGTAACTTGGCGCCTGAGAGTCCACCGGATCAACGGAGGCGGAGACAGGCAGGGTGGAGGCCGAGTGGAAGGTGGCAGTGGAGTCGGAGGGGGTCATGGTTCCACCGTACGATCCACAACCACCCACACCGCCGAGACTCCCCATGTCAGCCTTAGGGGGGATGTGGTTAGGTTAGGTTAAGTTAAGTTAGGGTAGGTTAGGTTAGGTTAGGTTAGGTTAAGTTAGGTTAGGTTAAGTTAGGGTAAGTTAGGTTAGGTTAAGTTAGGGTTGGTTAGGTTAGGTTAGGTTAGGTTAAGTTACGTTACATTAGGTTAGGTTAGGTTAGGTTAGGTTAGGTCAGGGGATGTGATGGTGGTGGAGTAACAGGTATGAGGTAAGGAGAGGAGTTGGGTTAGAATTGTAGTCAGCCTTAGTGGGGAAGAGGGTTAGGTTAGGTTAGGTGGTGTGGTGGAGTGATGGTATAGGGTAGGGAGGGGGTGAATTGGGTAAGGGGTGTGGTGATGGTTGGTAATGGGGTACGGAGAGGGAATTAGGGTAGTAGGGGTGATGGTGGAATGATGACATGGGGGTTGGGAGGGAGTCAGGTTAGGGGTGTGGTAGTGGTGATGGTGTAGTGACCCATCTCCACTACAAAGGAGAAACATACAAGAAAATACAAAATCTACAAAAACACTGAGAAGAAACACAAAAACAACACAAAATCCATCAAAAAACAAAGACTGACACTAAGAAGAAACACAAACAAATAACAAAACTTACAAAACAAAGACTAGCACTGAAAAGAACCACACAAAAAAGTAAATAATAAACAAATAAACAAATAAGTAAATAAAAAAACATTATATCTATACCACAGGAGCCAAGTCAACACAACACCGCTCCAGCACCACTACTCACCAGGATGGACTCGTCTGAGGGCTCCAGGGTGATGCGCTTCAGGTCCTCTGTGTCCTCCGTGATGCGACACATGTTGAGGTAAAACTGTAGGGGGAGAGAGAGGCTATCAGACTGAATAACACTGATTTAAAAGACTTGACACCGAGAGGAATGCCGTCAGACTGAATAACACTGATTTAAAAGACTTGACACTGAGAAGAATGCCGTCAGACTGAATAACACTGATTTAAAAGACTTGACACCGAGAGGAATGCCGTCAGACTGAATAACACTGATTTAAAAGACTTGACACTGAGAAGAATGCTGTCAGACTGAATAACATTGATTTAAGAGACAAGATACTAAGAGAGAAGCTGCCAGACTGAATAACACTGATTTAGGAGACAAAACAACACTAAGAGAGGCTGTCACACTGAATAACACTGATTTAAGAGACAAAACAAAACTGACTTAACCATTTCACTGCAATACAAAACAATTTACAGCACCGGAATGCATGAAATCTTTATAAGCATCTACAAGAAAGAGGGGAATTAAAAAAAGAATAGATTTTTGCAATTCCTACTCAGTTTAAAGATTAGAGGTGGCTGTAGAAGAAGTAAAGATGTCTCAGAGTGATTTATAACTAAGGAAAGGTGTACCAAAGAGCAGCCAGCCATAACTAAAATTCATACTCAGATTCTTAAGAACTAATGTAGACTGTACTATATAAACAAAGACATAACAGTGAAGCTTTCAACAACTAATGTACACTATGAGGTAAACAAATAAAATCCACACAGAGACTTTTTATCTCCTAGTGCAGAATGTATATATGTAAATAGAAGAATAAAAAAATAACATGAATGAATAAATAAATAAACAAAAAAAAAAAAAATCAGAGATCTGTAAAAATGGAACAGTTTAGAAACACAAGGAAATTGCAAGAAAGTTCAATTATATCAGCCTGGAAAAGAGAAGTGTAAGATTAAAATGCAAAAAAGTAACATTACCGATGGAAAACTTTGGAAAGAAAAAGCTTGTTCATGTAAATATGCAAGGAAATACAAATGTTTTTCTACAGTAAGCAAATAAATGAACATGGATCTGAAATATAAGCAGTTTTTACAATGTATGGGAACTGTATAAAAAAAAAAGTCATCCAATTAATAATAAAGTAATAGATTCTTATGGTGCAAAAATGTCAAAATTAAGAGGATAAATGCAAGCTTGAAATTACTGAGGGAAAATAATACAATGGTTAACATGAAATTGGAAAAAGGAGAAAAAATCTGAGGCTAGTGATACAATATGTGCATTATTCTGTCATATTTACAAGCAATACTGTCTAAATAATAATAATAATAATAATAATAATAATAATAATAATACAAAGATTATCAAGACTACATACACATCATAACACTTCTTAAAATATATAAATAAGCAAAAGAACTCAACTGAAAGACAAAAACTCAAAAAATCATTAATACATACATACGTCACACTTATACGAACCTACATTTAAGTTAACAAAGGTAGATGTATAAGATGCATGTAGAAAGAGCTCGTAATGTCCACAATGCAGGTAAACTGTGATAATATACATAAATCTAAAAAAAAATAAAAACGAAAAAGAGGAATATACATAGCGTACATACAGTTTACGACATGATAAATAAAAACAAAAAAGAAAAAAATTGTACAACTGAATAAAAAAAATACAAAAATATCAGAAAATACAAAAAAAAAAAAAAAATGAATAACAAACTAAAAAAAAATAAAACTACCAAACCAAACAAACACTAAAAAATATCAATAATAATCACATGAGCAGCAAAACAATAACAACACTAACATAACCAACCTATTGCATGAACGCACAGGGAACACACCCCAAACAGCTGTCTCATATGCTGCTGGGTGCTGGGCTGAACATACCAGTGGGAGGAATAAAGAAAGCCAAGTGTGTCAGTTTTACAAGTTTGCATGGAAGGCTGTGGCTGTGAAGAGAGAGAGGAAGAGAGGGAAAAGACAGGGAGAGGAAAACTATAGGGGGGTATTGCTGAGGACAGATAGATAGACATATAAATAGATACAAGAGGGAATGTACCAGCGGGAGGGATAATGAAAGCCAAGTGTGTCAGCGTTATAAGTTTACACAGAAGGCTGTGGCTGTGAAGAGAGAGAGGGAGAGAAGGAAAAGACAGGGAGAGAAAAACTGTAGGGGTATTGCTGAGAAAGAAGGATAGATAGATAGATAGATATAGAGACAAATACAAGAGAGAAACAGAGACAGAGCTGGGAGATAAAAAAGATAGATAGAGAGAAAGAGAAACACTGACGCAAACTAGATTCAAAACAGAGAGATAGGGAGACACAAAGAGCACCCCTGGAGACCTGAATGAAGGTGGTCCGCTGCACGGCGAGGTGTGTGGCGAGGCAGAGCAGGACAAAGGCGGTGGACAGCACAAAGAAAATCATGGTGTTGGTCCGCTGGTCGTCCAGAAGCAGCTTGGTCACGATGCGGTTTCCAGAGATGATGAGTCCTGCTGTACCTGTGTGTGTTTATGTGTGTGGTGACTCAAGGCTTACTCATTTATATACATTACAGAGACTGCCATGTGTAGGTCTCATGGCTTCTTGCAGCTTTCCTTGTTTTCGTATGTTTTAATATACAGTATAAATACCAGGGGGTTTATATGGTCTGTTTGTGTGAATGTACGTGTGTGTGTTACTTGTATAAATTCAGAGAGGCTTAATCAAGTTATGGTTTTATAATTTTGCTATTTTTTTTATCTGTTATGCCTAATCTTCCTCCTCATCCTCTCTCTCTCTCTCTCTCTCTTCTTTATGTTCCTTCACCTCATTCTCTCCCTTTCTCTACCTACACCATCTCCTTTCTACCTCTCTTCATCCTCCACCTCCTCTCCCTCTCTTGTTCTCTTTTCTTCCTCCTCCTCTTATCCACCCCAGACACTCCGGAGAAATGACACACCAAAAAAAAAAAAAAAAAAAAAAAAAAAAACATAAGCGGAATAACTGCATAAACTATAAAGATTTTAAATAAGGTAGATAGCTGTGTGTGTGTGTGTGTGTGTGTGTGTGTACTTACTCTCGCCGGTCATGACTGCTTGTGTGTATCGCTTGGGCAGCATTCCAGTGTAGCCATAGAAACTCGACTGTTGAACTGGAATAGACAGAGATTGGGATGAGACAGAGACAGAGAGAGAGAGAGAGAGAGAGAGAGAGAGAGAGAGAGAGAGAGAGAGAGAGAGAGAGAGAGAGAGAGAGTAGGGAAAAGATAGATAAGTATGATAAAAAGAAGACAAATGACAGTAAAAAAAAAAAAAAAAAAAAAACAGTAGAATAAATTTTGGACAAAGATATTCCAACATTTACCAATGACAAACAAAATGAAAAAAACAAACAGATATACACCTGACACACACACACACACACACACACACACACACACACACACAAGACCCTGGTATACATGTAGATAGACTGATAAAATGAAACAAAACAAAATACACCTGACAGACACTCCCTTCCCCTCCCATACATTATAACTAGGTAAACACACACACACACACACACACACACACACACACACACACACACACACACACACACACACACCTGTACATCCGAGAGCCACAACAGACACGGAAAGCAGAGTGACGCGATAGGACAGGCTTGGGGGGAACGTGTCAGACCACCAGATTTCAAAGAAGCTGACGAACAGAAGCATCACCAACGACACCACGTAGCCTGCAGAGAGAGAGAGAGAGAGAGAGAGAGAGAGAGAGAGAGAGAGAGAGAGAGAGAGAGAGAGAGAGATTAGTCATTCCAGCACAGACACTTTTCATTAAATATGTGAAATCAACAAACACATTATATTATTTAAATACTTGGCTTAAAAATTATCATGATATTTCACACATTGTAGAAAATATTAACAGTGTGACATCCCATATTAAAAGAGTAAGTCAAAATATATACATCAGATTATTTTATACACATAATGGTAAAATAAAACATCAATATCACACATTAATTGAAAAAAAAAAGAGTAAAAAAATATACAATCTGAAAAAAAGTAAATAAATAAAACATGCAGAAAAAAAATTATATTAAAGATCAGAAAATTTAATAAAGTGAAGAAAAAATAAAACATCACATATTAATAACAGTAAATGGATGAAATGCCACAAATTTATATAGAAAATGAAATACTTTTACTCAGACAACATTAACACACACACACACACACACACACACACACACACACACACACACACACACAAAGCAAACTAAAGAAATGGAATACTATTACTACTACTACTACTACTACTACTACAAAATACAAAAATATACAAAAAATATACAAACACAGTGTGACATCCCATATTAAAAGAGAAAGTCAAAATATATACATCAGATTATTTTATACACATAATGGTAAAATAAAACATCAATATCACACATTAATTGAAAAAAAAAGAGTAAAAAAATATACAATCTGGAAAAAAGTAAATAAATAAAACATGCAGAAAAAAAAGTATATTAAAGATCAGAAAATTTAATAAAGTGAAGAAAAAATAAAACATACTTTTACTTTTACTACTTTTTAAATACTTTTACTCAGACAACATTACCACACACACACACACACACACACACACACACACACACACAAAGCAAACTCAATAAAGAAATGGAATACTATTACTACTACTACTACTACTGAAATAACTGAAACAAACTGACAAACAAATACACAAACACACGGACACACACACAACCCAAAAAATAGAAATATATATGTAAACAATGAAATATTACCAAGATAACCCAGAACACAAATAAAAAAAAAACTGCAAAATAAGTAAAACAAATTAAATCATACTTAAACACAAAAAAAAGGAGAAAAATATACAAAAAATACACCAAATTATAATAAAACAACTGAAAACACACACACACACACACACACACATCACAACCTTCCCTCAATCCCATACAAACTAAATATTACGTTAAGTTAGAAAAACACAAACGCACACACACACACACACGATCACTCCCTGAAATCACACATACCTTCCCCTCCCCACCCCAACACACACCAAGCCACTCACCAAACA
Organism: Scylla paramamosain; assembly: GCF_035594125.1. NCBI lineage: Eukaryota > Metazoa > Arthropoda > Malacostraca > Decapoda > Portunidae > Scylla > Scylla paramamosain. The sequence continues at coordinate 1,353,598 of NC_087175.1, read as the reverse complement.
CAATCCGCACATTTAGGGGCACCACCTCCACCACCAGGTTGTTGAGAAGGACAGCACCAAATGCCACAAAGATATACACTATGGAAATGTCAAAGACGATGGTGGTGCCTGGATAACGACACTGGAAGTAGTCGACGGCGATGGTGAAGCTGTAGGCAAGCAGGTAAGTAGATTAGTAAGATTAGTAAAATAAGTAAAGAAAATACATAAGGAAGAGTGTATCTTTTTCTCGGCTATTATCTTCCAAGTCTCGCTCCCCATAAAAGACAATTTCAGTTCAAGTAGATAGCTTATGTGTTTTGGATTAATATGAAAACAAGTGACCTCTGTGGGTGGTGATAAAGGTGGTGAGTGTCAGTGGTTGTGGCGGCAGCGAGAACAAATGATACATTAAAATGCATTCTTTTTTCTTTTTGCCCCCTACCCACACCTGACCCCCTTGCACACCTGTTGTAAGGGAGGAGGAAGCCCACACCCGCCAGCACCAGGGCCAGGTATATGAGGCTGCAGGGGTCCTCTGGGGGAGACACGTGCCTGCCTGGGCCGTCATGTTCATCATCGTCATCGTCATCATCCACCCCGAACCTACTATTGGTGGGAGGAGAGAGAGAGTGAGTGGGAGAGAATGGATAGATCTAATGCTGTGTGGTGGTGTTATTGGTGTGAGCAAGAGAGAGAGAGAGAGAGAGAGAGAGAGAGAGAGAGAGAGAGAGAGAGAGAGAGAGAGAGAGAGAGAGAGAGAGGATATAAAAATAGAAAGTTTACGATATATTGCATAAATCTTGCATTAGCACTAGGAATATGCACCTGAACAAAAAATAAATAAACAAAATCAAAGGAACAAACAAATAAAACTGCCATTATTACTTCTACCACTACTAAAACAAATACACACACACACACACGAAAAATAAATAAATACATAAATAATAAAACTAAATACAAGCCGAAACTGAAACAAGATTGTACTTGAAAGCCTAATCACAGCCCACACCACTCTGCCTTACCTGCCATAAGCCTCTCCGTTCATTGTCATCATGTCTCTGCTTACATCTGCCTTGGCTCACCGTCACCCTACATTAGAGAGAGAACGAGAGAATGACGAGTTTAGATTCACCGTATTTTTCCATCGCCAGAGAGAGAGAGAGAGAGAGAGAGAGAGAATTAATAGCAGCAGTGACAATAAATAATAAATGATATGTTAATAATTACCTATCTACACATATACCACGCCTCAAAATACCTCACAGCCGTCAATTTAACTTCAATATCTGTCAAGAGTGAAGGAACTAAAGTAAACAAAAGCACATACCTACTAATATTTCGTCTCCTTTCACGTGTTTACATCACTCAAGCATTGGTCATAAAAGTCCTAGTATTTATGTTTCTATCTGCTCGAATACTTTGCTGGCTAGAGCTGGTGTTGTGGTGTGGTGAGGCGCAGTTCGGGTCACTGATTTGTTGTTGTCCGTGTCTGGCTGATCAATGATGGCCAGCAAGGGACTGTCTTGATCTTAATCTTGATGGCACAGGTGGCACAGGATCACTCCTGAGCCATGCTTTTGGATCGGCAACTCCTGTAGAAGGGAGGAAAAAAAGAGAGAAACGAATAGCATCCTCTATCCTAATTGTTCATACATCTCGCACGCCACATTCTCTCCAGAAACCATTTCACCGCCTCAATCATCCTTTCATTCGCCTCTCTACACAGTCCCAGCAACAACATCATCCATTCCTTTCCTGTCTTCTCCACTCTTTCATTCCTATCATGCCCTAACTCAGTCAATATCACTTGCATCATCTCATTCCTGTCTCTGACATACTTCACACACTCCAGCACCTTATGTTGCACCGTCTCATCTTCTCCCATGTCACACATCTAGCAAACTTTGCTAGATGACACACATCTAGCAAACTCAGACCACCTGTAACTCCTTGCATTCACATCCATACACTGTGCCCTCGCCGGAAATGTTTCCAGTGTTGTGCCAAAGCGCTGCCGGGTCAAAATAACTCCCGATAACAATTTAAACAGAGATAAACTACTGTATAAAATTTTATTTATTAATTTTATGGAGTTTTATTGATAAATTACTATTGCTTATTTGTCTGTGGAATGTTATAATACAAGTTATAATAATACACACACACACACACACACACACACACTGCACCACCATCTGTACAACCAAAGATAAGGCAACACACACACACACACACACACACACACACACACACACACACACACACTGCATAACAATCTGTACAACGAAAGACAAAGCAACACACACTGCATCACCATCTGTACAACGAAAAATAAGGCAACACACACACACACACACACACACACACACACACACACTGCATCACCATCTGTACAACGAAAAATAAGGCAACACACACACACACACACACACACACACACACACACACACACACACACACACACTGCATCACCAACTGTACAACGAAAGATAAGGCAACACACACACACACACACACACACACACACACACACACAGCATAACAATCTGTACAACGAAAGACAAAGCAACACACTGCATCACCATCTGTACAACGAAAAATAAGGCAACACACACACACACACACACACACACACACACACACACACACACACACACACACACACCTTGAAATACCTTAAAAAAAACACTGAATATTTACTGGGAGGGACTGTAAGGGAGTTAGGGAAGGTACCACTCTGATAACGTCACGGCTGGGGGGGGCTTGTGACGTCACGGCTGGGGGTTGATGACGTCACAGGGACCGTTATTTACGTACGTACGTATTTCATTTTGAAAATGACCCCTCTAAAAAACGCAGCTAGACAGGAATGCTTTATAAATTCAGACTTGCCACACATTTTAACTAATGCCAATAATAACAACACATTTCAAAACGCAGTAGTATTAAAGATATTTAAAAAGAAGTGTCTGGAAACTGTTGGAATCTTCACCCCATTTAAAATCGTTCAAATGTCCACCCATTCTGGCTTAAACATAACGGAAAACACTTTAAAAAATCTGAACTATTTTCTAAAATCATTTAAAGTGAGCTACAAGCACAAATAAAAAAATCTACCGAAAAAAAAATCAATATTATTGGAAGTTGAACACGAATAAAAACAAGTGTACGGTGCACGCATTTCACTGAGCGGGACGGCAACACATTTAAAAAAACACCAACTATTTTTTAAAACCAATAAGAGCCTAGTACAGGCTGAAATAAAAAAATTAGTTTTGGGACCGTAAAAATATATGCCGAAAACGGCCCTCTTATTTACACAAAAACAACGCCAAAATCACCACTTTTCACGCAACACACGCGCTCAAATAACTTAAAAAACAACGAAATATTTTTACAAACCATAAAATCTTAGCCACAAGCCGAAATGAAATACTTAGGAAATTTTAAAAAATAATATTGGAACCGGAGGGGGCTGGGGAGCCTTATCCAAGATGGCGGTTGGGGGGGCCAGTGGAGGGGACGACCAACCCTTCTCACTCATTTAAACCCTCGCCAAACTTAAACTAAGTAATGGCAGGTATATCTAACGAGCGGATATTAAAGTTTGGTCATGTGGCTCCGCTTTGCGATAGTATTGATTTAAAACATTGACAGATAAGATAGATAATGGCTGATAAATAGAGACGACCCAGATCGTTTACATTTTCATTAAGTTAAATTTTACGGTTTTTAGCAACGAGACGAGGCTGACACAGGGATATATTGTGCTGGAGGTTAGGTGATATGCGTTAAAATGAGTTAAAACCGTGGATTGTTCAGTTATTCATTAAAAAGTTACGTTAAGTTACCTAAATTTATTCTAACACTTCCTGACCTTACCTTCCCAGTGGTGGTGGTGGTGGTGGTGGTGGTGATCTACCTTCCTGCCTCCTCGTCACTATGGCTGGCTGTCTAGCACCTTCTCACAGCCAAACTTTTTCTTTATTTTGCTTGTTTTCACCCACTGCTGCCTTCGGGTGTCCACTGCTAGAGCCCATGCCTTCCTCATTACCAACTAAAGAAGGTTTCACTCATGGGTAAGCCTTGGCAGCCACTGTGTAGGCGTGGTTACACGAAAAAAAAAAAAAAAAACACACACACACACACACACACACACACACACAAATTCTGTCAGGATGGAAGTTGAAACAGACGGCAACTAACACAACCCATAGACAGGATACACTGACTGGTCAACTTGCCAGGCAGCGCGCAGCGTTGCCAGATTGTTTTGGCCATGTTATTGTACTACACAGGTTGAAATTACTGTACTTCTGGTAAAATTATCGTACATATGTAATTATTCCAAATATTACGCAAAACTAGCACTTTCCAAATACAGCAGAGTTTAGGTTATGTATGTATATATATATATATATATATATATATATATATATATATATATATATATATATATATATATATAGAGAGAGAGAGAGAGAGAGAGAGAGAGAGAGAGAGAGAGAGAGAGAGAGAGAGAGAGAGAGAGAGAGAGAGAGAGAGTGTGTGTGTGTGTAATGAAAAAAACAACAATGACCTTAACAAACAAAACACTTTCCTAAATACCTATCATTAATAATCGGAGAAAAACTACAGGACACTTCGTTAAGTCGTTTACTTACTATGTAGGAGATTACTGGTCTTGTTCTTCTATATATACATCCGGCGCGTCGTCAGCATCCCCGGCACTCTCTTCATTGGAGGAATATAGCACGCTTGATGTCATGTTTTTTATTATTGACTTTGATGGCTTGAAGGTCGTACAGTCACTGCTGGTGTGGAAGCAACACACTGCTTCGCTAGGATGATGTCTCTTACGGTTTCTGTTATTAGCTTATTTCTGTCTTTTGTTTTGGAAGGTGTGATGCGCCCTTGATGAGCGAAGAAGGAACGCCACAGTACCTGAAGGTCCTTACTAGGCTGTTTGCGTAACTATTCTACGCTATTAGTGAAAGAGACAGGGCAGTACAGAAGGAGAAGGAGAAGTATGAGGAGGAAAAACAACTTAGGTAATAAAAGAGGTTCAGTGAAGGGAGAAAGAAACTACTGAGGAAGAAAACAGTCTGAGGGGAGCAGGGGAGGGAAAAAGATTGGATGAGACGCGTGTGGGGATGCAGCACGACCCTCCTGACGATCCTCCTGGAGAGAGGTTGTGGGGAAGGAACAAGATCCTCCTGACGATGCATCATTCGTAACAAGGCCCCTGGGAAGATAAGTATACCCTACTGAGGAAGGCACCACCACTCCAATACGCTTCTGGGACGAGAGGATCCTAATGACGAGACACAAACCTTCTCATTTAGTCCCATTCTATTTAGCAATTCTCTCTCTCTCTCTCTCTCTCTCTCTCTCTCTCTCTCTCTCTCTCTCTCTCTCTCTCTCTCTCTCTCTCTCTCTCTCTCTCTCTCTCTCTCTCTCTCTCCGAAATCTCATTGGCCGAGTCTAATTTCTCTACTTGCATGTTAATCATCATTATTTGTTCAGTATTTTGTGATATTGCCCAATTTAAGTGTGCCATCTGATATGTACTAAATCTGAATCTTGGCGACTCATTGAAGCGTTTTTGTCCGTTTCTGTCACTCCTATGTGGGCTGCACTCTTTGTATACTTGTGCCATTCACATCTTAACATATCCATGCACAATAAAGCAATAGTAATTAGTCAATAAAACTTAAAAATGTAATTAATAAGACGTAAAATAAATAAAATGCCAGGATGATATTTTGATGTTCCCGCCTCGATACGGTACGCATGCGTAGCGGCGTCACCCTGGAGAAATTTTGATCCGGGTTCCTCTCTTTAGGGTTTATTTAGGGTTTTAATTTGTGTTTTTTATAGTTGAGAAAAAAGCAAATATAAACTAAATAAAAGTAATGAGTTACTATGGATTTTTATTGTTATTAAGAGGAAAATGTATAAGAACCCAACTATTAATTCTTGTGGGTTTTCAGTGAGAGTGGAAAGCCTTTCACAAATATGTAATTACCATCTCTTCACCATTATTCATTTTTCCTTCTCTTCTTTCTTATTTGGTTTTGGGAGATGTTTACAGTGTACACCTTCGACTTGAATGTTTATTTCACCTGTCAATCGTAAACCATTAAATAAAACAATATTTTTTCAGTACTAAACACAAATATTCAATTAATTATTTGAAAAATAACGAGACATAATAGAGAAAGACAGTAAAATCTAATTTCCCATTAGACCGCAGAGAAAAAATACTTAACGTAAAATAGACAGTTTGTACTTTTAAGTAAAGTATAGGATAAAAAAAGACATTATAAATACTAAGTTTTTAAAAAAGCAGGTAAATAAAACTATAACATAAGACAGAGAGTAAATATATGCATAAATATAGAGTAGAGAGGGAGCGATTTCCCTTGGAGCGATTCAAGTCGAGGGTCAGGAGTCACCGTGGCCGGGCAGCTTAAGAGAGAAGCATCCTTATATTGTTGTATTGCTTGTAGTTCTTCTATTGTTGCCTGCCTTCAGTGAGCCATGGCGGTGGAGATGGCAATGGAGCCTGACTACATGAGGGACCCCAGGAAGCACCACTTCAGCCCCTACATGGAGAATGGAGGGTGAGGAATATGACTTGTTATGGTTCATCCCTCCTCTTAGTTACTCTTGAAGGTGCAGCCCAGTGTTCCCAGCCAGGGTTCCGTGGTGTTAACTCTAGAAATGACTGGCCTAGCCCCTCAACAGTACCATCCAGCCAGGACGAGAACAAGGGGTGAAGATATAGTGAAAGGTTGGCTGTATTGCTTCCTGTGTTCGTAAATCAGATGCAAAAATTATAGAGACCAAATGGGCGATGTTTAAATAATGTATCATGGTTTTTGTGATGATGGGGGCAATATTTATTAGCTTTGAGAATCTGGTGGGGTAAATTAATGCTGTAGCTCTATTTTATCTCTATCACAACACAAAAAAATAATAGACTTCTTCGTAAGGCTGGCAGATGTTACTGGTTGGTGAGGCTGTCGACCCAATGCTTTCTTGTCGACCTGTTGGTGCCTTGGAATCAGTCATAAGGTTATTTCCACAATCCCCCACTCAGTTCACTAATTTTTCGACCCCCATATCACCACCTCATTGCATGCTCCAGGTAAATGAACAGTACTTAAAATAAATAGAACCACATACCCATTTCCTTTTCATATCATCACCTCTTCCTCTCCCACACACCATCACCACAATTCGTAAATAAAATAGATAAATGAAACCACATATTTATCCTCTCATCACCTCCTCCTCCTCCTCTTCTTCTTCTCTACGCCAGCACCTCCATAGCCATCGCAGGGGACGACTTCGTGATGATCGCCAGTGACACCCGACTCACCCGCGGCTTCAACATCTTGTCGAGGAACCAGGAGAAGGTGCTGCGCCTCACCCCCCACACCATGATGGCCTCGTCGGGCTGCTGGGCGGACGTGCTTACTCTCTCCAAAGTGCTGCAGGACCGTATCACTGTGAGTATTGCTGTAATGGGGTGTAATGGGGAGTTTGAGTGTGGATGTGTTGATTGAAAGGCTGTGTTGTGTTGTGGGTCTTGTTTTTCCTTTTATTTATTTATTTGTTTATTTATTATTTTTTTATTTATTTTTTTTTTTTCAAGGCTTGATTCCTCCTTGCATAGTTGTTATTGCTTTATAGAAGTCTTTTTCACCCATACTTAAAGAGACAGAGGTGTTGTATTGAGCTTGTACACGTGCCACACAGCCTTCATAAACCAATTCACCTGTACTTAAAATAGACAGAGGTGTTATGCCTGTCTCAACCTATTCACTGCTATTCGGTACAGTCGCCCCCTAGCCACTACCCACTCTGGGACATTTCCTCTCATTTTACAGCCTCGTCCAAACATTACACCACCAACAAATTGCAAAATCTATCCTTTTTTTTGTCTTTTCCCCTCTTAAGTGCTGCTATCTCATTTTACAGCCTCGTCCAAACATTACACCACCAACAAATTGCAAAATCTATCCCTTTTTCATCTTTTTTCCCCTCGTAAGTGCTGCCATCTCATTTTACAGACACCTCCAAACATTACACCACCAACAAATTGCAAAATCTATCCCTTTTTCATCTTTTTTCCCTCATAAGTGCTGATAAATTCCATATACTGCTCTTGGTGGCGTGAACTGTTTATGTATTGAAGATTTTTACGTTTTGCGCCAACAGATGTACTCCCACGAGCACAACGAGAGCATGCCCACCACAGCCGTCGCCCAGATGCTCTCCACCATGCTCTACTGGCGGAGGTTCTTCCCTTACTACGTGGCAAACATCCTGGCCGGTCTCGATGAACAGGGTGAGAGAAAGGGAGAGGGGGAGAGGGAAGGGCTTTGTTAGTTTAGATTATGTGAAAGTTTGTGTTTGTTTAGTAAATAGGACTTTGCGTGTGTGTTTGTTGAAGTATATATATATTTGTGTGTGTGTGTGTGTGTGTGTGTGTGTGTGTTCCCTATATAACAAAAAGATATATAATAGACACAATGAAGCAAGAATATTAAATTAAACAAGCATCATTAATTATCCAGAGAGAGAGAGAGAGAGAGAGAGAGAGAGAGAGAGAGAGAGAGAGAGAGAGAGAGAGAAACACCTACTATCCACCCCACATCCACCTACCCACCCCACACCTATCTACCCACCCAACACCCTCACCCCTCCCTTGACACACACAGGCAAGGGTGTGGTGTACCATTACGACCCAGTTGGCCACATGGAGCAGCTAAACTTCAGTGCCACGGGTGCCTCGGTAGCCCAGATCCAGCCACTGCTCGACAACCAGGTGGCCGCCCTCAACATGAAGGGAGCCACACCGCCCAAGATGACCAAGGTGAGGTGGGGAGAGGGTGAGGGAGTGTCGTGTTGTTTTGTCGTTTTTTATTGGTTTTGAGTTGGTTTGGGGTGCCTCTCTCTCTCTCTCTCTCTCTCTCTCTCTCTCTAGTAGTTGGGTATAAGAATGTATGTTTATCTACAGAGAGAGAGAGAGATCTAGTACCTTTAAAACTGGTCTATGTATACATATTACTCTCATGTTACATTAGCCACTACCACTGTCTTTCTTCCCCCTAAAACTTCTAGTATATTGTCACATTCCATAGCCCTGTAATATTTCACACACGTCCCCTCACATTGCCAGCCTTGCACTTAATGAACTGAAAGGCAAAAGTTTAGATATGTATAACCCTGCAAGAAAGAGAGAGAGAGTTATTTTATTCTTTCTTGTATTGCTAAAACTGTATGTGTACTGAACAGAAGGGAGGAAGAGTTAAATGCATATAACCCTTTAATACAATCCCTCATATTCTGTACATTTTACTCTCCCTCCCTCACATCACTCCACCTTCTCCCTGCAACACTCCACACTCCCTCTGTCCCTCCGCCTCATCACTCCACGCTTCCTCCCTCTCTTGACAGGACTTGGCGCGTCAGCTGATTCACGACGCCTTCATCTCGGCGGCAGAGCGCGACATCAACACCGGTGACGGCATCATTATCCACACCATCACCAAGGAGGGCAAGACTGAGGAGATGGTGAAGCTACGACGAGATTAGGTCGTTACTGTACTAGGTCGTTGCTCCTCGTGGCCTAATTTATATCTTTTTTTTTTTTTTTACACTCACGGCACTATAAGTTTCCATGGAAGCCTGTTTTTTTTTTTATATATATCAGGTTTAATTTCTCTTCTCTCCCTCAGTGCTTCTAACCTCCTCACCTTCCTGCTCTTCTGTACCTCATGTCTTTGTCTCTACTCCTCTTTTTGCCTCTGTGTTCTTGTTCTCGTCTTTGCTCCTTTTCTTGCTTCCTTTTTCCGTTTCTCTTTACTTCCCATTCAGAATGTGCAAGGGAGAGAGAGAGGGAGGGTGTGAAATGCTAAAGAATTACTAGACAATATCTCTTCCCTGCCTTACAAGGATGTGCAAGAGTCATCAGTGTAATGGAATGTGTTAAATGCTATCTGTTTTTTTCTATACACTGTGATGTTCTTTGTGAATTAAGCTGTTCATTCACCCAGGCCTTTGTTCAGCCTCCCATGAGATGCAGGAGTGGCAGTTAGTTCATAAAGTTTTCTGAATAAATATAAAAAATGTAGACTGAATCTTTTAATATATATACAGGACACCTCCCACTATATACAAAACGTGCTCTATGTTTGTACGAACGGAACATGCGTGCTTGTAGGTAGTACTTCACTCGTATCCTGACATCAAAGCCAAATAACGGGATCTAATAGTATACGGTGCTTTTGTTGTGTTTTTCCAGAGCATATTGTGTCTGGCTGTGCTTACTGAGTCGCTAGCTGTCTGGCACCACAAGTAAATCTATCACCAAAACCAGTGTTAAAAATGAGATCTAATTGTGTATGGTGCTTTTGTTGCATTTTCTAAGAGCATATTGTGTCTGACTGTGCTTATTGAGTCGCTAGCTGTCTGGCACCACAAGTAAATCTTATCACCAAACCCAGTGTTGTGAATATAAGATGTCTCTGATAGTGACTTGTGCTTCTGTTTACATTACTACAAGTGTATCTGGCTGTGCTTGGGTCAATTGCTGTCTGGCACCACAAAACTAAATATAATGCTTCTAATAGTCACTGGTGCTTCTGTTTATGCTTCTACAAGTATAATTGGCTGTGCTTGTTGGGTCAGTTGCTGTTTGGCACCACAATAACTAAATGTATGTTTCTAGTAGTGGCTGGTGCTTCTGTTTACATTCTTACAAGTATCAATGGCTGTGTTTGTTGGGTCAGTTGCTGTCTGGCACTACAATTAAATATAACGTTTCTGATAGTGACTGGTGCTTCTGTTTACACTTCTGCGTTTATATCTGGCTGTGCGTGTTGGGTCAGTTGCTCTTTTGGCACCACACAGTTTAAGCACTGGCTGTTTGTGGTTCTTGCTGGCTTTGGTTCACTACACAAGAAGTAAAGGTTGAGATGATCAGACACTTTATTTACAAAAGAAAAGAGACTGCCTTCCATTTCTTGTTATGACACTGTACATGGGAACAAAGCAATATGGCAATGCAGAAGTGAATTATGAGGAAACTAAAAATCTT
>NC_087175.1:1300000-1330000 GCF_035594125.1 Scylla paramamosain | reverse complement strand
TCTCTAATTGTTATTCTTTTCCTACTTTTTTTTTCTCGTCATCACAATTCTTATCTTTCGTCCTTCATCCTTCTCTTTACTTCTGCATCTTTATTTTTCTTTCTTTGTGCCTTCCCTATTTTTTTTTTCCACAATAATCGTGTGAGTGACAGACAGACAGACAGACAGACAGACAAACAGACACAGTTCATTTATCTACAATCATTAACCACCCCCCCCAAAAAAAATCGACATACATACATACATACATACATAGACAGACAGACAAACAAGCATAAATACAGACAGACATACAAACAGACAGACAGATCCTACATCTCAACCCCCCCTCCTCTCTCTCTCTCTCTCTCTCTCTCTCTACAGTTCGCGGCGTGGCGGGGGGACATGGCTCAGCTGTTGCCTGAAGGTGTACCGGTGGGCCAGCTGCTGTGTGGCCTCCTGGCTGCTCAGGGCCGCCCTCACCTGCCGCCCCACCAGGTGAGAAACGGTGATGGTAGTAGTAGTAGTAGTAGTAGTAGTAGTGGTGGTGGTGGTGGTGGTAGTTTGACATCATATTTTTGAGATAGCACTATTTTCAAGCACATAGTAGTAGTAGTAGTAGTAGTAGTAGTAGTAGTTTCACATATATTTGAAAGGAAGGACCTGCATTTTGGCATTTGGGGGGCTCTCATAAGTAGTAGTAGTAGTAGTAGTAGTAGAAGTAGTAGTTTGATTAGAGCCACGACCTGTAGTTTGAAATTCTTTAGGCTTATAAATACTCTTTCTTCCTTTATCCCTCCCTGTCTTCTTCCCTTCCTCCCTCCCTTCCTTCCATCCTTCCTTCCTTCCTTCGTTATTGACTTTCTTTCTTTCTCCTTCCATACGGCTCTCCCGGGGCAGGGCAGAGAGCACACAAGGATGACTAGACAACGATTTGTACGATACCAGTCTGAAACACTTCTGCGCAGCATTTCCACTAATTTTCAAAGCCTCTATTTGATATTACACGAGTTTTTAAGGGTGTTTTTACGGTTCTAATGACAGATTAACAAGATTTCTACATTATTAACAGGAGATACAGTCTTAAGAACCCGGTTTGTCATCTCTATAGCCTTTGAAAATAGCGATAGTGAAGATATACGAGTTTTTAAGGATGTTTTTTTTTTCTAATGACAGATTAACAAGATTTCTACATTATTAACAGGAGAAACAGTCTTAAGAACCCGGTTTGTCATCTCTATAGCCTTTGAAAATAGCGATAGTGAAGATATACGAGTTTTTAAGGGTGTTTTTTTTTCTTTTAGTGACAGATTAACAAGATTTCTACATTATTAACAGGAGAAACAGTCTTGAGAACCCGGTTATCATCTCCGTAGCCTTTGAAAATAGCCATAGTGAAGTTAGACGGGTTTTTAAGGGTGTTTTTACGGTTCTAGTGACAGATTAACAAGATTTCTACATTATTAAGAGCAGAAACAGTCTTGAGAACCCAGTTTGTCATCTCTGTGGTCTTTGAAAATAGCCATAGTGAAGATATACGAGTTTTCAAGGGTGTTTTTACGGTCTAGTGACAGATTAACAGGAGAAATACTAGGCTAATCTTCTCTGTGGCCCTTAAAAACATTAGTGATGAGACAGCAGAGTGTTTCTTGGTACGGGACTGGAAAAGATGACTAAGCGAAGAGAAATTACTCATCCCTCAAATAGTAGTGACTTGCATTGAAGAGTTATATAATGGAAGGCTTAGCTCCGTTGCCATCCTGATGCTCTTTGAATCTTCCCTACTGTGTTGCTGTGTCTTTTAATTCAAACGTGGGAAGGAAAATAAGTAAATAGATAAATTAGTAAATTGTTGATGTGTTAAGTTGTTCCTTCTTTTGTTTTCTCTCATTTTCTCTTTTTTTTTATTTTCTATTATTTTTTTCTTCTTTCCTCTGCGTGTTTTCTTTATGACTTTCCCTTTCCTTCGTTGCTTTATTCTGCATATTTTATTTACTATCTTTTTTTCGTCTCCGTGCATGCAGAGTGTACACGAGTTTGCGAATATTGCCAGAGGTTAATCTACGTGGAAAATGTCTATACACACATGCATGTTGGGACGCTGTTCAGCCGTGATGTGGCATTCAAGCGTGGCCTGGCGACACACACAACGGTCGGGCCTGGCGGGTTTCCATTGCGGGATGTGTACACCTGAATGTCCGTTAATGAATTATAGTCATGATTTCCACAAGTTATGGAGATTTACAGCATCCCATGACGAGATGAGTGACAACAACAGACATCTGGTTTATCGATAAGTATTACACATTGACAGTAATGATGTAATGAACGACAAACAGAAGAACAGGCTGCGTGCCAGCATGCACTGCCTCCCCGGCCCGCGAGGGGGAAGGAGCGAGGCCAGCAGGGCATCAGCTGATTGCTAGTCCGTCACACACAGTTTCCCTCTGAGGCAATGACAATGAATGCGTTCAGATTGTATGCCATGACTCAGAGTACTGTGGAGTGCGTGGACGTGGTGCTTCTCCAGTAGTGGTAGTGGTAGTAGTAGTAGTAGGTGGTAGAGGGATGCGTGGGGAGAGTGCTACAGGAGGGCAGCTGCGGACAGGGGACATACGCGCCCCCTCGCAGCACAAGTCGAGGTGTGCAGTGTAATTGCGTGACCGTTATGTGTGTCGCCAGGCCACCCTTGAATGTCACACCACGGCTGAATCACACCTCAGAACACGCAGGTACACAGAACATTTTCCACTTTGAATGACCTGACCTTTCACCTCTAACGTGACCCGCAGAGACTCGTGTTACACCCTGGTTATTAATGTATGGACAGGTGGAAGCAGACAAGCATACATCATACAGGGACTGCTCTCTCTCTCTCTCTCTCTCTCTCTCTCTCTCTCTCTCTCTCTCTCTCTCTCTCTCTCTCTCTCTCTCTAGGTGCATCTCTACCTGAGTGTGTGTGGCGGGCCTTGGCAATACACGGAGGCCAGCGTCCCTGAGCCCCTGTGCTGCGTCGCGGGGGCCTTCTCCTCCTGCAGGGGCGGCGGGGCAGGCAGGGTGGGACGGGGCAGGCGTCTCTCCTCCCCAGCTCTCGTCCTCCCCCGCCCCTCCGCCGCTGCCGCCGCCGCCTCCGTCGATGTGTTTGTGCCTACCTCCTCCCATGACGCTCCTCGCTCCTTATCTATGTAGAGAGAGAGAGAGAGAGAGAGAGAGAGAGAGAGAGAGAGAGAGAGAGAGAGAGAGAGATCTAAAGAAAGGAGGTAATAAGCAAAGGGAAGAGAAAAGAAAGGAATAAAGGAAAAAAAATTACATTCTTTTCACGTTTTCTTTCATCCTCAAGCTTTTCTTTTTTGTTTTTTTGTTTTTTTTTTATTTTCCTGTTTCTGCTTTCGTTTGCTTTCATAGTGTGATGTCTTTTCTTTTATTTTCTTTTCTCCTTCCTCTTTTAGCATTATTGTTATCACCGTTGTTGCTGTTGTTGCTGTTGTTGTTGTTGTTGTTGTTGTTGTTGTTGTTGTTGCTGCTGCTGCTGTTGTTGTTGCTACTTTATATACGTCCATAACAAAAAAAAATTTATATAGCACCATTTTAACACAGTGTCCCTCTAAAAAATCGTTTTCTATTGTACATGATCTTTATTTTAAGGCAGACAATTCTATTCCTCTTTAGAATTTTTTTTTTCTTTATGTAGGAAGGACACTGGCCAAGGGCAACAGATATTGCAATAATAATGTAAGAGAGAGAGAGAGAGAGAGTGGAGAGTGTGTGTGTGTGTGTGTGTGTATGTTACAGTACACACACACACACACACACATACACACATTACGCAGACTATACATGGATTTTGTTTGGCTGCTTTGTCACGTTCACACACACACACACACACACACACACACACACACACACACACACACACACACACACACACACAATTCTGGGTAATAATTCCTTCGACTTTTTTATTTTATTTAGTGACTGATACCTCTCTCTCTCTCTCTCTCTCTCTCTCTCTCTCTCTCTCTCTCTCTCTCTCTCTCTCTCTCTCTCTCTCTCTCTCTCTCTCACACACACAAAAAAGGCAAGAAAACATACAAAGCATACACACTACAGTAACGTCAGTAGTAGTAGTAGTAGTAGTAGCAGTAGTAGTAGTAGTAGTAGATACTATTGCAGCATCAACGGAAATGAGGAAGAAAACGAGGATTAATAGTAGCAGTAGTAGTAGCAGTAGTAGTAGCATTAGTAGGAGTAGTGGTAGTAGTAGTAGTAGTAGGAGTAGTAGGCGTAGTTGTAGTGGTAGTAGTAATAGTAGGCGTAGTAGTAGTAGTAGTAGTAGTAGTGTAGTAGTAGTGTGGGGATGAGTAGGGAGAGTGATGTAGGAGGGCAACTCAGGGCAGGGGACATAAGCGCCCAACTCGCAGCACAGGTCCAGGTGTGTGGTGTGGTTGCGGTTCACATGAGCAGTGCCGCACAGGTCCACGTACTGCAGCACCTGTGGGAGTGGTGGTGGTGGTGGTGGTGGTTAGTGTGTTGTTGTTGTTGTTGGCGGTGGTGGTGGTGGTGGTGGTTTTTCATGTTGCTGTTACTAATGACTGCTAATACTACTCTTAATACTACTAATGCTACTACTGCTAAGAAGAAGAAGAATAAGAATAAGAAGAAGGAAAGAAAGAAAGAAAAAGAAAAAGAAAAAGAACAAAAGAAGAAAAACAAGAAAACAAGAAAAGGAAGAAGAAAAAAAAGAAGAAGAAGAATCATTGTCATCTTCCTCCTCTTCCTCCTCTTCCTCCTCCTCCACCTTATCTACACTATCCTTTATTTCTTTTTTATTTCCTTTTTTTACACCACTCTCTCTCTCCCAACCAAGCTAGTAAGAACCTCAGAGTCTGTCACTATTTGGACTTCCTTTGTATTCCTCCTTCAGCTCACCACCACCACCACCACCACCACCACCACCACCAGCAACCCACGTCCCTCACCTTTGTAGCGGGAATGGTGGTAATGCTGTGGTAGACTTCTATAATATTGCACATAAACTGGCCAAAGGTGATGTGATAGCGGTACATCTCGTTGAGGTCTGCGTTGCCCATTGTTAAGACCCACTGGAATGGTAGGGAGGGAGAGGTAAGGTTAGAAGGAAGCTGAGAGGGTTTAATTGTGCTTTCATGATACCCCGTAATAGTTTAACAAGTTCTAGTATAAGCTGCAGGAGTTTAAGAGTGTTTTCATGAAGCTAATGGTAATTCAACAGGTTCTAATGCATTATCTATCGTTTTTTCCGTGATTTATGCGTTAATTCAACAGTTTTCACGATTCTAGCGATAATATATACAGTTTCCACGATTCTAGCGATAATTCAACAGGTTCTAGCGCAATACATACTGTTTTTCATGATTCTAGCGATAATTCAACAAGGACTTAGCATCACCTCAGCCTGACACTCTTCCACACACAAATCAGCGTCGGTACAGTTGATGGAGAACCAGTGAGGCACGCGTATCACGTCCGCCAGGCCTATCTTCAGGTCCACTCCCATGACGCACACACACAGCCCCTTCCCCTCCTTCTGCGTCAAGCCGGGCCTGTGGGGGAGGAGTACTGAAGGGAAGCCAGTGATAGATCTGTAAGCAGGCACCCATGAAACACTTCTACGCCTCACTTCCACTTCCAAAGCATTGTAGTTGAAGTGGCACGGGTTTTCAAGGGTGTTTTTACGGTTCTAGTGACAGATTAACAAGATTTTTACATTACTAGCAGGGGAACAATCTTGAGAACCTGCTAATCGTCTCTGTGGCCTTTGAAAATAGCCGTTTTGAAGTTATATGGGTTTTTAAGGGTGTTTTTATGGTTCTAGTGACAGATTAACAAGATTTCTACATTAATAGCAAGGGGAAACAATCTTGAAAACCCTGCTAATAATTTCACATAGGGACTGCCGCGTGTAGGGCTGATGGCTTCCTGTAGCTTCCTTTTATTTTCTATGTTATACCTTTAATTCTGCTTCACCTGCTCCAGTACTCTCCTCCTTTAACATTAGAACAGTCTTAGTACTACCATTACCCTCACCTGTGCCAGTGAAGCCCAGGTGAGGTGGTGTTACCTGAGCTGCGTGAGAACGAGGAGGTGAAGGAGGTGGTGGTGCTTCAGTGGCGTTTGCATGGCGGTGGTGGTGGTGGTGACTGACTAGTGGTGGTGGTGGTGGTGATCTAGAGAGAAGGAAAGGAGAAAGAAAATAAAAAAGAAGGAAAGAAAGGGAAAAAAAGGGAAAAAAATACTTTGTTCAGTTTACACACTAACGAAACAACGAAATGACGACTTCCTGTTACGACACACACACACACACACACACACACACACACAGAGAGAGAGAGAGAGAGAGAGAGAGAGAGAGAGAGAGAGAGAGAGAGAGACGTACATACAGGCTAATTACAGGTGTTGGACAGTGCGTAATTAAGTGACTTACCTGGAGTGATGAAGGTCAGAGTAAGGTTAGGGTAAGGTCAGAGAGAGAGAGAGAGAGAGAGAGAGAGAGAGAGAGAGAGAGAGAGGGGGGGGGGTGGAGGGGATAGTGAACAAGACGTATTACACAAGGAAGAACCAGAGGAGAGAGAGAGAGAGAGAGGGAGAGAGAGAGAGAGAGAGAGAGAGAGAGAGAGAGAGAGAGAGAGAGAGAGAGAGAGAGAGAGAGAAGAAAAAAGAAGATAATTTAAGAAAGAAAACGTAAAATGCATCGTAAACAACAAGAATAACAATAACAAAAACAACAGACTCATGTCACTTACCTAAAAAAAAGAAGAAGAAGAGGAAGAAAAAGAAAAGGAAGATAGATGAAAGAAAACGAAAAAAATATCTCAAAATAACAACAACAACAACAAATTCCATTATTCATAGCCTACAACCTTACCCTCCCTCCCTCCCTGCCCTTCCCTCCCTACCAACCTCCTACCACTTCCCTACCCTCCCCTTCCTCCCCCCCACCTCCCTATCCCCCCTCACCTACCAACACCCCTTCTAAGAACTTAACTCAGCCGCACCTCACCTCACCTCACCTCACCTTTTAACCCTTTTAACCCAATCTACCTCTGCCCTTACCTGTCATCCACACCTGAATTTCCAAATCTTAATCCGCTTTGGCATTCCTGATTCTCTCTCTCTCTCTCTCTCTCTCTCTCTCTCTCTCTCTCTCTCTCTCTCTCTCTCTCTCTCTCTCTCTCTCTCTCTCTCTCTCTCTCTCTCTCTCTGTCACACACACACACACACACACACACACGCACATACGCACTTTCACCTTTCCTCCAATTTGAATAGATTTAAATTTTCTACGTTTTTTTTTTCGTGCCTCTTAAATTTGAGTTTATTTTTATAATATATTATTGCAGTTTTGTCTAGTTTAGTCAAGTTTAGCTTTCAATGTCTTTAGTTTCGTCTCATTTCGTATAGTTTGGTTTAGTTTCGCTGAGTTATTTTTAGTTTAGATTAATTAATTTGAGTTTAGTTAGGTTCAGTTAAGTTTACATGAGTTCAGTTCACTTTTGATGTGTGCGTGTGTGTGTGTGTGTGTGTGTGTGTGTGTGTGTGTGTGTGTGTGTGTGTGTGTGTGTGTGTGTGTGCAGCCCAGTCACACTCACCTGCTGGCACGGATCAAGGGTAACCCACACACAGCCTAAAATAAATCTCTTGGTGGCTGGCTGATGCATGTGTGAGTTGATATAATAAGAGAGAGAGAAAGGAAAAAAAAACACACACACACACACCTAACCTACTAAAGATTCCCATTATTTACCGAAAGTGTGTGATGTTAATGGATGTAGAAGGAGTAACGTATATTGGTGTAGATAGGTGAGATAGACGTAATATTGATGTGTAGAAAGGAGCAGAGTACAAATGGATGATTAGGTGAGATAGATAGAGTGAAAAGAAGTGTTGATTTAGTGAATAGATGAATGAAGGAAGGCGATGAAAGGAGCAAGATAACAGTACGAAGGTTTAAAAGAAGGAGTAAGAAGGAGAAAGAAACAAACAAGAGAGAGAGAGAGAGGGAAGAAAAAGGAAAGGAAGAGAATAAGATAAATAGCAGGAATGTTTTCGAAATATTGCAATAACGAATAGAAAAGTTAAGGTGAAAAAGAAACAATTGGACGAAATGAAGAGGAAGGGGGAGAAGAGGAGGAGGAGGACGTGGAGGAGGGAGGGGGGGGGGGTATTACAACGTGTTTCAAGCAGAATTCACCAAACTGATTGCATAAAAGAAATCTGATAGTTTCCATGTAATGTGCCTTATGATTTGCTAGGAAACACACAGAACCACCCACCCTCTCTCTCTCTCTCTCTCTCTCTCTCTCTCTCTCTCTCTCTCTCTCTCTCTCTCTCTCTCTCTCTCTCTCTCTCTCTCTCCACAACGAGCTATATTCCTACCCATGATGAAAAAAATATATAAATAAATACAAAAAAAAAAACATCCTTGGCAGTTACATCCTTTTTTTTTTAAATATATATCGTACCTAGACCTTATAAGTTTAAATAACGTCTACTATATATTTTTGCCCGTTATCTCTAACATCAGTTGTCTTAGCTACACATCACACGCGTCTATCTATGTTCAGTCATTTAAAAGAAACGGTTTATTTATTTATTTATTTATCTATTATCTATACTTCTATGATACACGTCTTTATTTGTATCAATAATCTCTATCTAGGTCAATGGTATTCATATTTCTTCGCTGGCCTATCTGACAAGCCTATATTTAGCTTGTATGACTGATCAGGCCGAGGCTATTTGCTTTTTTAACCTATATGTATGTCTGTTTGTTTGTTTATATACTTTTGCATCTGTCTATTTATCAGTCGATCTGTCTGTCTGTCTATATATTTTTTTTTTCTATCTCTCTATCTATCTATCTATCTGTTTATCTGTTTTTTCTGTCTATCTATCCGTCTGTCTGTCTGTCTGTCTGTCTGTCATCCTTATTTGTATCTATTTTTTTGTTTTTCTTAGGTATCATAAAATCCGCATTCCATATATTTTCTATTGCTTTTGTGTGTGTATAGTAGTAGCAGCAGCAGCAGTAGTAGTAGTAGTAGAGGTAATAGTAGTGGTAGTAGTTAGTAGTAGTAGTAGAGCGCTTCTGTCATTTGTACACGAAGCAGGAAAATGACGAATGATGCAATTTTTTTCCTAGAAGCGTACCTCCGTCACACACACACGCTCTCTCTCTCTCTCTCTCTCTCTCTCTCTCTTCCGGAAAACCCCCTTAGTGATCACCTCTTCTGATTCTTACTTAAGCTTGGTATCTATTGCTGCCGTAAATCCTCTATTACCACTACTCTTATCTATATTTCCTTGTATTAAGCTCCCCGATTTGTTTTATCATGTTAGATCTAGCATCAATATCTGCTACGTTAGTTTTTTTTTTAAGTGTGTCTGTTAGATTGTCATTTGCGCTTTTGTTCCTTATTAGTCATCATAAGGGGAGGAAAGGCGGTACTTCGGTCATCAAACAAGTTAGTAGACGCATAATGGGAAGAGATTAGTGTATAAAATGTGTCGATAAAAGAGTACGCCGCCAAAACGTTTTCCAGTAACTGCTCACGTAATGAGAAAGGATCGGCCACGCACAGAACCCTTATAGCAAGAGGTTCTGATCTCAGCCAAAGAGAATCACGAATCTATGTGAAGAGCCAGTGGCAATGTGTGGATTAAAAAGAATAAAAGAAAGTTAGAACATATCAAAAATACCCCCCCAAAAAAACGAAAATAGAGGAATCGCCAACTGAGAGGAGTTAGGAATAAGACTTATAGAAAGAGAAGAAAAAAAACCGCAATATAGAGTAGCATTCATTCATTAAATCTCTCTACCCATTCCTTTAAAACACAGAAACCCAGATACCCATTATAAACCAAGACACAAGACACAAAAACCTATGAAACATGAAAGAAAGCAATGTAGGCGGGGACTGTGAGCGCGCGAGAGGCAAGAGGAGGAGTCAACAGCGCGCCAGTCTAGATGCTCTTTTGTCAAGCCCCCTCACTCTCCCTCGCTGTCCCAAGCTCTCACTTATACTCTTACAGCTTAAGATGGCGGCCACGGGGACGGAGGCAATGAACCCGCCTGCAAAGAAGTACGGCTCCGTGGTTATTACCTTGGAAAATGTATTATTGCCGCCGGAGAAGCTGTCCCCGAGTCCCTCCCAGCAGGATGGACTGGACCCGGAAATTGAAATGGACCTCAGGATTCTAGGATGCGAACTGATCCAGACAGGCGGAATCCTTCTCAGACTGCCCCAGGTGAGTGCTTCCTTACATCCTTTCATGTTTTAGGGTTCTGAGGGGTGTTTTTCTGGGTTTATTTGAGGTTTTATGGCTCTTCAGGGTCTGGGCTCCACGTGGGTTTGTAGGAAGGTTAGTTTTGTGGGGTTAGATTCATAATACGGGGGTTTTTTTTAAGGCTCGTGGTTCAGACAAAGCTTGGGTTATTTTGGGGTTCCCAGGGAAGTTTTTTTTTTTTTTTTTTTGTTTATTCTGGGTTTGAGTAGTTCTTAGCGCCAGGGTTGTGTGTGGTCAGGTAGGATGTAAGGTTTGTAGGTTAGTTTGGCAATATTTGTGTTTTCGACGTGGTGTTGGTTAAGACAAAGTTTGGTATTATTCAAGGCTATTTTAATGGTTTGTTTGGGTTCCACTGAGGTTTTCGAGGCGTTATGTAGTAAGTGATCATATTAATTTTCTTAGGGTAAATATTTAGGAATTTAAACGTGATAGGAAGAGCCGTTAACAACTATGGGGTTAGATAGGAAATACTATGGCCAGGAAATGAGTCTAATCTTTACCGGTTACTTAGCAGTGAAGGGATGTGTTGTGTCTCCAGCTAATAAACCTCTAGAATATTTAATAGAGTACTAGACTTGTTTTATATTGTGGTTTCAGTGGTCTGTGTTGAAATGAGCTCAGGTTAGGTCAGAGAGAGAGAGAGAGAGAGAGAGAGAGAGAGAGAGAGAGATCCTTTTATTTATTATTTTCGTATTATTTGTATTCCTCATTATTCTTACCATTATTGTGTATATATATTATTTATTTATTTATTTATTTTTGTAGAATAGCATCCCTATCAATATACATCTCACATTATAATTGTATGTGTTTTTCTGTATATGCAGATTTAATATTGTAGATTTAAATTGATGTGCCCCAAAAAGCTGTTAAAAGAGAGAGAGAGAGAGAGAGAGAGAGAGAGAGAGAGAGACTGAGACTTGCTGCTCCTTTGTTCATTCCTATCTCTCCTCTCCTCTCAATCCGTTCATCTGTCTGTCTGTCTGTCTGTCTGTCTGTCTGTCTTTCTTATCTGTCATCTATCAGTATTACATATCTTTCCAGTACATCAGCATCATAAAATCTGGGGTCCACTCTCTCTGTTATTACTCATTTGCTTCCACATCACACCGCCTCTACCTGACTGCCTTTCCAATACATTAGTGTCGTCTTACAGTTGGTCCCTGCATCTGAACCCTCATCTCTCTCACTCCATTGCTTGTCATCACTTCCGTATTAAGGCAGACTGGAGCATACATGGAGGTCTGCATACACAAGCCACACACGTCCGCCTCGTCCTCTCTGTGTACGGGTCAGCTTTGGAATAGCCGACGTATTGATTGTTCATTAGTCTTCATTACCGTGCACTATTTTTTGAGGGTACATAAGTCTTGTATTACCATCCATCTCTCCCTCCCTCTCTCCCTCCCTCCCGCAGTCAGTATCATCACCCTTATTAACAAGTGGCTTAAGTATTTTCTTCATGGTTTATATTTTTTTGTCACGTCTTTAGGCAAGAAATGCAGAAATCGTTGAAAATTTACTCAGGTTTTTTGTTTATTAAGGTAATGATTTGTGTTTCAGTTTACATCATTATTTTTTGTACTTTCCATTTATTTTTCCTTATATTATTACAGCCAAGTGTCGCAGAAATCTGCATTTTAGAGTTTCACATTCTCTCTCTCTCTCTCTCTCTCTCTCTCTCTCTCTCTCTCTCTCTCTCTCTCTCTCTCTCTCTCTCTCTCTCTCTCTCTCTCTCTCTCTCTCTCTCTCTCTCTCTCTCTCCTATTTTGCATATAAGATTTTGTGCATTGTGAATACTTGGAGTGACGAAAAGTGGGTCGTTCTTGTTCCTTCAGTGGATGTTTGTGTTGTTTGTTTTTCGTCTGTCTTGGAAGCTCTCGGTCAGTTCATCAGATGCAATTCATTCGCTCAGTCCTACCGTAGTGTTCAGTGAAGGTATTAGGATTTGTTAATGAATGCTCTCCTCTATTCTCTCTCTCGGTCTTTCATTGGTTGCATCTCACCCACATTCAGTTCGTCATGTACAATTCATACACTCAATCCTACTGTAGTGTTCAGTGAAGGTATTAGGATTTGTTAATGAATTCTCTCCTCTCTTCTCTCTCGGTCTTTCATTGGTTGCGTCTCACCTACATCCCAAACGGACTTTATTGTTGATTTTGATTCATCAGTGGTTATTCTTTCCTCTCTCTTGAAAGCTCTCGGTCAGTTCATCAGATACAATTCATATGCTCAGTCTTCCTGCAGTATTCATTAAAGATATTATGACTTGTTAATGAATGCTCTCCTCTCTTCTCTCAGTCTATCATTGGTCACATCTCACTCACATCCTGAACGCAGCAATTAAGAGTCCCAGCAGACAGTGGGCCATATCCCCCAGGCAAGGATGGCAATCAGGAAGCATTGTGTAGCCTCATTGTTCCTCGGAGACACCATCCACCAACTATTGATTTCCACTGATGGCCATGTGAGGTCCCAGCTACCGAGGAATGCCATGCCGTTCATTGCACTTCATTTGTCTGGCATCTGTCTGTTTTGTTTGTTTGTCTGGTAGTGGTGGTGGTGGTGGTGGTGGTTCCTCGGTGGATGGTTGTGTTTGTTGTTCTGTTTGCTTGTTTTGTGTTATGTTAGTCAGTCAGTGTTTGGAGGGAGACAAAGAGTGGGGCTTGTTTACAGTTGTCAGTCAGTCAATCAGTGTTTGGAGGGAGACGGAAAAGAATGGGACTTGTTTACAGGAATTGCTGTTTGTGATGAAATACTTCTTTTATTTTGGATTTTTCTTATACGTTTGGATGCACCAGAAATGTACACAAGAGATGAGGTGTCGTCATTTCTTCTTTATACAACTGAAATTTGCATCCAAGAGTTTGAACATTGTGCCTTTTATTTACGTGTACAAGGAAATATACTGTGAATTTGTGTTTCAAGTCTATAGAGTCGTAATCTATTCACATGTGTTTGCATCAATCTGTATGGATAATTAATAAGATTACAGTAATATTTCACCATAGATTTATGCTCCTTCCAACACATTTACTGGGCGAGTCTTAATAACCCATAATTATCACTTCAAATTCATGTTCTTTTTATCGTCACTAGTAATGGATACATCGCACTAACCCATCACCTCAAATTCACACTCCCATTTCCATCACTAGTACAGTCCAGGTCGTACAAATCCATCATGTGTGTGTGTGTGTGCGTGTGTGTTGTTGCAGGTTGCTATGGCAGCGGGGCAGGTGTTGTTCCAGAGGTTTTACTACGCCAAGTCAATGGTGCGCTACCCTATGGAGACCACCGCCATGGCCTGCATCGCCCTTGCCTCCAAGATCGAGGAGGCACCGCGCAAGATTCGCGACGTCATTAATGTCTTCAACCACATCCGACAAGTCAAGAACGGAAAGTAAGTGTTGTGTTTGCTTCAGTCACTTAGGGAGGGGATAAATAAAAAGAATAATAGTAGTAATAATTAAAAGAAGGAAGGAAAGTGTTGGGTTTGTCTTTGATGCTTTGGTTCAGTCACTTAGGGAGGGGATAAACAAATGAATAGTAATGAAAGAAACAACAAAAGGTACTGGGTTTGGCTTAGATGATTCGGTTCGGTCACTTGGCGAGGAATAAATGAATAAATGGTAATGATGACAAAAAGGAAAGGGAAGAAAGTGTTGGGTTTGGCTCTGGTGCTTTGGTTTAGCTGCTGGAAAATAAATAAATGAATAACAAAAGAGAAAGGGAATGCAAGTGCTGGGTTTGACTTAAACACTTTGGCTTAGTCACTGCAAATAATAAGGAAAGAAGGAAGGAAGGAAAGGAAGTGTAGTGTTGTGCAGTGGTGAACTTTCTCTCTCTCTCTCTCTCTCTCTCTCTCTCTCTCTCTCTCTCTCTCTCTCTCTCTCTCTCTCTCTCTCTCTCTCTCTCTCTCTCTCTCTCTCTCTCTCTCTCGTTCTTGATATACTTTTTCACCTTTTTCACTATTTTATTCAGTTCTTGATTTCATTTTTTCTCATGCTTTATTCTGCTCTTAATGTACTTCTTCTTCTTCTTCTTCTTCTTCTTCTTCTTCTTCTTCTTCTTCTTCTTCTTCTTCTTCTTCTTCTTCTTCTTCTTCTTCTTCTATTGTCTTGTATCTTTGTGTGTTTCTCTCTCTCTCTCTCTCTCTCTCTCTCTCTCTCTCTCTCTCTCTCTCTCTCTCTCTCTCTCTCTCTCTCTCTCTCTCTCTCTCTCTCTCTCTCTCTCTCTCTCTCTCTCTCTCTCTCTCTATTCTACATGTTACCTCTGTCATGTTCACTATCACATTACCCATTTCCTTTGTTTGTACAGCATGTTTTTATCTCTATTTGTTTCCTGTGTGTGTGTATGTATGTATGTATGTATGTCTAAACTTTCACTAACCCTTCTCTAACTTACAGAACCAATCAGCCAAGAATTCTGAACAGCAAGCACATATTACTGAAACCTATATTTATTTCTGTAACCAATAAAAGACTTTTCTTGTCCCCTATCACCTACTACCCTTTCATAAACGCTTCACTAACTTCCCTCTTACTTGCAGGACGATCCAGCCAGTAATTCTAGACAGCAACTACATCGCACTGAAGAACCAGGTGATTAAGGCTGAGAGGAGGCTGCTGAAGGAGTTAGGGTTCTGCTGCCATGTCAAACACCCACATAAGGTACGGTATTGTTGCCCAGTCCCCCTCTCTTTTCAACCTTCTTTGTACCCTGCCCATCTTTCCCTCTATTCCTTCTTCTTCTTCTTCTTGGTAGTCGTCGTCTTTGTCTTTCCCTTCTGTAGTCTTCCTAAGTCTTGTGAGCTTTTGTTATCTGTTGTCTTCTTGTTTGTTTGTTTGTTTGTTTGAGGGTAAAAGTGTAGGGTGGATGTGTTTTTGTGTGCTGAAGGAGGATATCGTGTTTTTGTGCCCCCCTTTTTTTTTGTGTGTGTGTTTTATTATTGCAGATATGTTGTGGGGTTATAAAGATTGTTTTCTTTAATTGTGAAAGTTATTATTTATTTTTTTTTGTTTTTTTCCAACTTGTAATGGGGTACTGTCATTAAGATCTAAATTTATAAATGTGTGTATGTGTGTGTGATGATATTTTCCTCAAGCATGAACATTTAATTCCTTTTTGGCAAATGGTAACAAACTATAAGGTCTAAATTTATGTACAAGTGAGCCTGTGTGTGTGTGTGTGTGTGTGTGTGTGTGTGTGTTGAAGTAGCGTCATCTGTGTCTTTGATTCCATAACCACAGTGCTGTTTTTCCAGGGTGTGTCCTTTCCCTGAGTGAGTGTTGGGTGGGTGGGTGAGTGAGTGGTGCAGTGATAGGTGTTCCCCATTGACAGACTTGTGCTATACAGAGATCAGTGTATAGTGTTCTCTTGATGCCATTCACCTGCCTCTTGTGTGCAATTTGAACACAAACACACATGCACACACACAGACAACACAATGCAACAAATACACACAACACACACTTCATCTTTGTATGTGTGCCTCTTGTATGTTATTTGAACACACACACACACACACACACCACACCTTTGTACATGTGCCTTTACTAGGTTCTATGAACACAACACTCCACAAATAAGCCTTAGTATGTGAGGTGTGGGTGCCATCTAAGCCAAAACAGAGGCAACGGCACTCTTTAATAGCTTGTTAAACATCCCGCCATCCACTGAGGCTCCTTTACTAATGTGCATTCCTTTTGTAGATCATTATCATGTACCTGCGTCTCCTGGAGGCTGACGACAACAGGTGGCTGGCCATGTCCTCTTGGTGAGTATCATATGTCTTGTTTCTACTGGCGGCTCCATCTCCCTCCCATCCCTTCCCTTCCCTACTCGTCTGTTGCCTTCATTACCTCAGTCGATCCCTACATGCTACCATTTCTGCCTTCTGTGTACACAACACTCAGAACACTATCATTCTCTCATCTTCTTCTCGGCCTTTCTCTCCGATACTTCAGTTCTTTTATCCTACCTTCCGTAAACCTCCGTACTGCCATCCATCCACACACTCCACCCTTGTATTTTTATTGTTCCTTGTCGCCAGAATACTTCTCTTACCTTCCGGCCTTTGTCTTTTCTTTTCTTGTCTTTTTTCCTAGTTTTTTTCCTTCTTAACTTCTCTTTAAATTCTTTACATTCCTCCTCCTGCTTCATCCTTCTTTTTCTTGCCTTCCCTCATCAACACAACAATTGTCAATGTAATCTTGTCTTCTACGTCTTCTTTATTCCCCTTTTCCTTCTTACTTTCCATCATATCTTCACAACATTGCCTTTTTTTCCTTTTATCTTCCTCTTTTTCCTTCTTTCCTCAGCTACACAAAACTTACCAGCCTTTTTCTCCTGTTTTCTTATTCCTCCTCCTCCTCTTCCTCCTCCTCCTTCTTCTCATTTCCTCCATCCTTCCTTGTCATCCTTTTCCTTTTCCATTTACTCTTTGTTTCCCTGTTTTCTTTCATATCTTTCTTTTTGTCCTTTTCCTGTTCCGTTTACTCTTTCCTATTTTTTCTTCCTCTTCCTTCTCCTCTGTTTATATATTTCCTTTTTCCAGAGTTGTGCTTGTATTCTCTCTATTTCTTCGTTCCTCACTGTTCAGTCACTCATTCACAGACACCCACATTCACTCATTCATTCAGTGTCTTCATGTCCCTCTCACTCTCCTTCACCACCACCACCACCACCACCTTGGCCAGTTGTTGGTTGTTTGTTTAGCTTTTTGAGGTGTTGCTTTTTTTATCCTCCTTTTTTTTCTTATATTCGTGTGTGTGTATAAATCAAATCAGTAAAGAGAAGTTTCTTGTTTTAATGGTGCTTTTAACTTAGATATTAAAACCAAAGCCAAAAGACCTACCTTCCTCACCCTCCCTCCCTCCCTTGGACACTCCTCTGTCATCATAACCTGTTAATAATGTCCCTTTATAACCTGACTGGGATGGAGCCACCAGTGCCCCCACACTACCTTTGTTTTCCAGTGGTTGGTGGTCACTGTGGGTGAAGATAGTAATGTGTGCCCACTGTAGTGACAGCTGCCAGTCAGTCTATCAGTCTTATCAGCTCCACTTAAATGTGCCTCACTTGGGAGACGCTGGTAAACAAACAAAAACTTAACGATTCACCCGATTCACCTGATTCACCTCACGTTAGCCACTCATTTGACCGGGGCCGCTCGCAGGAGCTGCCCATCATGACAAAACCCTGAGCATTAAAGTCTTGTGTGGAGAAGGAGTGCTAGTGGTAGTAGGTGGAGAGACTGGGCTGTGCTATCTTCACCTGTGACCCTTGTGGGCTTCACCTGAACCTGTCTCATGTTGATTCTGGCAAGGTCCCTCACGCAGCCTCAGGGGCACCAGGGCTGTCTCCGGGAAGGCTGTGTGTGTTGTAGGCCCCCGGCTCTGCCCCTGCCTCCCCCCACACTCA
The DNA here is from genome assembly GCF_035594125.1 of Scylla paramamosain. Lineage (NCBI taxonomy): Eukaryota > Metazoa > Arthropoda > Malacostraca > Decapoda > Portunidae > Scylla > Scylla paramamosain. The sequence continues at coordinate 1,312,267 of NC_087175.1, read as the reverse complement.
TGTCCCAAGGCTCTAGACATCCTAACACTAACTCACCCTCCAGTCTCCTCTATATTGGTTGCCCACTAACCTCACATGGAGGACGAGCCCCGTGTGGGTGTGGGCGGGGCGAGGCGGGGCAGGCGGGGCACGGGCAGGCACTTAATGCGACCTGTCCTTGGCTGAGGTCATGCTGGGGTACTTAAGTGACCTTGTGTAGGATCCGGGGCACTGGTGATACACACATACTGCTATTACTATTACTTTTGATACCTTATGTTGTTGATGTTTGAATATATACCTATTCAAGTTGATATTAATAATGATGATGATGATGGCTGATGTGGTAGGCATTTGATGCATGAGAGACTGTGTATTGTGTTCCTTTTTTCTTTATATTAGTGCTCTGTGTCATCCGCTGAGGGGCAGGAGGGTGGGTGTGGTGGGGGCTGTGACGACATTATTATTCTTACCCTTTTTACAGCTTGAGACAAATTATGTATTGCTAATTCTGCCCTCACTAAGTTGATGGATAGCTGAGACGTGGCACTTGTTCACTTGTTTGAGCCGCGAGTGACGTGTAACAACGCAGTACAGGAGCTTGCTTGGGAGTGCAGCCTGACAGGAACAGGGGAACAGATGCTTGACTTTGACAGAGAGAGACAGAAAGAGAGGACTGGTGGAGCATCTGAAGAGGAAGAGGAAGTGTGCATGTGTGTGGTGACTCAGGAGGAAGAGGAGTGAATGAATGGAAGGCATTGAGAGGGACCGAGTAAGAGAGAGAGAGAGAGAGAGAGAGAGAGAGAGAGAGAGAGAGAGAGAGAGACAGTGGAGGCATTGTGTAGAGGTAAGGAAATTAGAGGAGAAGGAAGAGGTGGTGTGTGGATGGTAAAATAGAGAATGTTGGGTGGAAAAGTTAAGAGAGGGAATAGAGAATAGGGGCAGTAGATAGGGTAGTTAGGTTAAAGAAAGGGAAGGGAGGGGAGGGTGTGAAGCATGTGTTGATCAGTCTCTCTCTATAAAGAAAAGCTTCCTTTAATGTGTGTGTCAAGGCTTGAATAGTGAAGTCATGTCAGGTTAATGCCGTTAGATCGTCCTTCTGTTCTGTCTTTTGTTTTGTACCAGTAATAATGGAAAGGGGAAGGAGAAATCTTAAAGGAGTTTTAATTGTAGGGAAAAGTTTTAGGGAAGTTTAATGAATTAGTTTGATAGTGGAAGGTTTTATGATAATTTTGTTCCTACTCTTTATGTGCTACAGCTGAAGATGTTTGCTACCAAATCTGGTGCTAATTTTTCAAAAATGTTTTGGTTGCCTATTATTAATGTGAGGTTTTATTCCATCTCAGAGGAAGGTGGGGCAAGGTAAGTTGTGTTGGTGAGGCCAGCACTGCCCCTGCGTCCTCCACCACCACCACCACCAACCACCACCACCACCTCCATCACCACCACCACACAGCCACCACCTTGACCTCCAGCTCCACCACCTTCCCTCTGCTAGCGTGGCTGGCACGTGGCGCGTAGTCTGGCCGGGCTCTTGTCACTGTGGGCTCCCCTGCGATCGGTCGTGTGTGGTGTCGGGCAGTTGGCTTCCCCAGCAACTCCCTCAGACTGTGGCTGGCCTGGCTGCACCACCACCACACAGCGCCTCCACTTTTTGTCTAGCTCCTCAGGCCTTGCTCCAGCCTGCCTTGCCTTGGGTTGTAACTGTTCAGTAGGAAACGTGTAGTCACATGAAATTTATGGTAACTTAGCGTCAAGAAGCTGCACTCTCACTAACTGGAAAACGTACATTTTGTTGCAGTAAGGAACATTTGTTGCCCTTTGTAGTCCTGTCAGAGCTGAAAACATGATCAGCGTTGCTTGTTTGCACTAGGTGGTAGTAACAAGTGGCTGAGAGGTTTTCAGGGATTGCATGCAGATGGATCATGGACAAGGAATACCCCATCAAGTTAAATGTGCGTAATGTTGCTTATGACATAAAGATAATTGTAAATATCAAGCCTTTGGAGCTAAGTAATCAGTGTGGAAAGATTTACATAACCTGACAATTTCCTTAATAGTGGAAGTGGTGACAGTGGTTGTGCCGTCAAGACTGAGGACATGAAGGACAGTGGTGTAGTGATGAGCTGGGTGGAATTGCGTGCACTAAGCTCTCTTTGCAGGTGCCAGGGTGCCACACCCCAGCCACCGGGACCCCGCCGGCCGGCCGCAGGCACCGTGGCGGCCCGCACCGCAAGGAGTGGAAGGAAATGTGGTGGAGGGATGAAGAGGGTCAGGTTTGGCAGGTGGAGGGGGGAAGGGCAGACTGCAGGGCTTCACCGCATATCTTCTTGGTCCTGTTCCTAAGTGTTGACATAGTGGTAAACAGTCAGTGTCCGTCCTCTTAAAGGACTTGGAGAGGAAGGGTAAAGCCATCACTGCTTGTAGAGAGCTGAGTAGTAGAGTCATGATGTGATAAAGCCTTGAGCAGCCTCACTGCCTCTCATGTATCAGGTGCCCAGCCACATCACCACCAGCTACAGCCATCAACTTGAGGAGGATGGCATCACCACTCCACCCCAGCACCCCCCCCTCTCTCTCTTCCCTGCAGGAACTACATGAACGACGCGTTGCGCACTGACGTGTTCCTGCGCTACAGCCCCGAGACCATCGCCTGCGCCTGCATCTGGCTGGCCGCCCGCCTCCGCAAAGTGCCTCTGCCGGAGAGCCCCCCCTGGTACCTGGTGCTGCGGGTCAAGCAGGAGCACATCGAGGATGTCGCCGCATCCATACTCAGGCTTTACACTAGGAAAAAGGTGGGCAGGGTGGCCATTACTTCCCTTCATCTCAATACTGGACTATATTGTTTTATAGGTTTGCATGGAGGTGTAGCTGAATTTAGGACATGTTTCAAGTATTTTAAAGTTATTTTGGGTTATAATTCCTTTAAGTATCTATAAGACTAGTGTGTATTTTATTATTCAACATGCGTCTTGCTTGGGGAGAGAAGAACTGTGCTATGCAGGTAACATGTTCTCTATAATGTTATGTAGCTTGCTTTTCATCCTCAGTCTTACCCTCCTCTCTCACAGGTGAAGCTGGAGGCGCTGGAGGCCCGGGTGGAGGAGATCCGCAAGGAGCAGCAGGAGGCTCGGCTACGCAGCAAGGTGGTGGCCTCCATCGTGACTCCACAGACCAACACCGCCTTCAGCCCCGCCTCCAGGGCCAACACCCCCAACAAGGCCGCATCACCACCTCACAAGCGCTCGTCTTCTCCAGAGAGGTGAGTGGTGTGTGTGTGTGTGTGTGTGTGTGTGTGTGTGTGTGTGTGTGTGTGTGTGTGTGTGTGTGTGTGTGTTTTCTCTGTCACTGCTATTACTGCTACTGTTCTTGACTTCCTTTTTTTTTTTTTTTTTTTTTCTGTAACTACTATTACTATTACTACTTTCAGCTTATTCTGTGTTTTTTCTTCTGTTCTGTTCTTTCCTTTGTTTCTGTTCATTGTATTTGTCCTCTGTCTTTTCTTCTATTTTATTCCTTACTGCTCTATCTTTCCTCCTTTTCATCTTGATTTTTTCCATGTTTCTTGCTTATACCCTATTTATTTTATTTTCCCAGTCTTTTGCAGTCCCTGAACTCCTTAAAAATATATCAACTTCTAAACTTTACTTCCCATCTATTTAATTTCCTCCTTAAAACAACCACTTATTCTCAGCACCAGTGTTCAGCATATCAACCACTAAAATAGACGTGCATTTCAAAGTAGCCCCATAATCTGCACAACCTTCACTGCCAACCACATTTTAAGCTTAAACTCCTCAATCTTTTACCCTAAAGGAGTTTTTTGCACCTGTTTTATTAGTGGCAGTAGTGGGTTGTGTCAAGGGGAAGATTAATGTGCGTGTTGGCCAGAGTTTTCAGCACTGTTTGTCTTTAATGCCACAGTGTTTTTATACGTGACAGTAGTTTGAAAAGGGTGTTGTTTTAGTTGGTTGTTTGACTCTTGGCTGCAATGGAAGGATTAGTTTCATTAGTGTGTTTTGTGATTGTGTTTGGTAGGTTGTCTGGACAGTAAGGGTTAGTTTACGTGTAGTTGGTAATGGTTTTAGTGTCTTTGGTGGTGTGAAGTTTGTCGTTTGATGTGTTCTTGTCTTTTTGTGTCAGGTAGTGTTTATTTTGGTTGTGTGTTGTATTCAAGGGGTGTTGCTGTGGTGTGGTGGGTCTGTGTTTGAGTGTTCAGGTTTTGTGTGTGATAGGAAGAGGTATGTGTGTGTGTGTTAGGGAGAGATGGTTATGATTGCTCCTGTGTGTGTGTGTGTGTGTGTGTGTGTGTGTGTGTGTGTGTGTTTGTGTGTGTGTGTGTGTGTGTGGCACTTATGTTTCTCTTGTTACTTATCCTATTCCATCCTGATTTTATTTTATGTTCCCTTTTTTTTTTCCTTGGTGATTATTTTTTTTTTACCTTCATTGATTCATTTACTCACTTTGCTTTCACTGAGATAAACTTATTTCCTGTAGCAGAGCATTGGCATTATCTGTTGTCTTTGTATTTGAAAACCTTAGCATATTGACAGTTGTGCAGTGAAAGGTATTATTTCATTTGTCAGTTTCCCTTCAGTCAGTCACCAGTTATAGCTTTTAATAGATCACAGTTCTCACCATACACATCCAGGTGGCACAATTTTGATGACCCTGTTGATGTAGCCTTGCATTACAATATCCCATTACAAAAAACCAGAAGCACTAGTCCACATACCCCCAGAGAGTGAACGCCCCTTAACCTGGCCCCATCCCGTCCCTCCCTCGCCCCCCGTAGGAACTCTGGCAGGAAGCGTAGCGGCAGCAGCGGCAGCCGGTCGAGGAGTGCCAGCCGCAGCCACAGCCACTCACCGCAGCAGCACAGGAGGTCACGTAAGAAGCAGCGCCGCGACTCCAGGTCCTCTCGCTCACACTCCAGGTCTCCTCGTTCCCGGTCACGTTCTCGGTCACGTTCACGGTCGAGGGACAAGCACCGTGGCACTAACAAGAACAAGTATTCTCGCACCCCATCGCCCGCCGTCACCCCACCTCCGCGCTTCACAAAGAACAAGTGAGTGTTTTAGTTATTCCCGCCCTTCCCTGACCCTTCCCTCAGCCCTCCCTGGTCTCTATGTACAGGCTAACCCAGGCTAGTTGAGGTGCATTGGCTTGCATGGCTACATTGCTGGGAAGTTGGGCGTTGTTTTGCGTTGCCTGTGTGCATGTACCCTTGTCTGGTCTGGTGTTTTTCATTATTTATTTATATATTTGTTGTTGTTTTACTTTTTCTTATTTGCGGTTTGGTGTTTTGCCTTTATTTGATTCTACTTTTGATCTGTTTTTTGTGGTGATGCAGAGAAACTACAAGTGAATCTTTGAAATTTTATCATTCATTTGTTCATTCATTCTTTCATTTCCTTTATTATTTGTTTTGATTTCTTGTTTTATGGCCATTTTAAAGTTGCTAACATTATTATTATTTTTTATTCTGTTTATTTCCCTTTTTTATCCATTTTGAACTTATAAATATGTGTCTATGCCTGTTTAAATCATGCCATTGTGTGCTTGCCTCTCGGACTTAGATTCATTATTGGACTTGATGAACGATAACAGAGAGAGAGAATGTTTTGGTTTGTTCAGCTTGAGTGTGTGTGTGTTTCAGCATGTAACCTTAGTCTCCTGGTCAGCATGGTGGTGGTGTGTGGTAGTGTGTTGGTGTTGAGCATGTTTGATGGGTGTTTAGTGTGTTGTGTTGGTGTTAGCATGTTTGGTGGGTGTGTAGTGGTGTTGCATTGGTGTTGGCATGTTTGGCAGGGTGTGTAGTGGTGTTTAGCATGTTTGGCAGGTGTGTACTGGTGGTGTTTTGGTGTTGCATTGGTGTTTATCATGTCTGGTAGGTGTGTAGTGGTGTTGCATTGTTGTGTCAGTGTTAGCATGTTTAGTGGGTGTTTAGTGGTGTTGTGGTGTAGTTGCATGTGTTTGGTGTTGGAATCAGGGTCAACTTTGGTCATCTCTCATTTTTACCTTCGCTGGGAATTCCTGTAGTTGCAAGATTCAAAACTCTTCCTCTGTGCTTTTTTTCTTGTTAGTGAAAATAAATAGTGAAGGAGGGGCACCAGTCAAGGGCAACAAAATCAAAAGAAAAAAGACCCACTGAGGTGCCGGTTCCCAGAGAGTCGGAAACGATCATAAAAAATTGGAGGATGTATCTGGAAACAAAGTAATGTATGTTTATATGTGAAGAGCAGGAATTGTGTGTTTCTTACTAAAAGGACTTAAAGAAAAGGAAATAATGTATGTTTGTGTATATTTGAAGACCAGGAATTGTGTACCTCCTAACTAGAAGGGCGTAAAGACAACAAAATAGCGTATATTTATGTATATCTCAAGACTAGGTGTTTTTAAATGGAGGGAAATAGGACCATACAATTCTGCAGTTTGCTTAGGTGCCAGTCCCAGTTGTGAAGTGTACTATTGGTATAATTTACATTACTCTATTGCTCCTACTACTATCACTACTATCCCATTACCACAGGCCACCTCTCCCTGTCTGTGCCCCACTCCTCACAGCACCCCATCCTGTCTTGCTGAGAGAAGGGCATTGCTACGACTTTTTTCACTTCAACTACACTTGTAAAGCACCTCCATCCTTCCCTTTACCCCTTGACTTACTAGTACTATATCACCACCACATTTCTAAAGCCACATTACCCCATCTAAGGCCCCTCCCCTCACCCTGTCACTTGCCTTGCAGAGAGAAGGGCCTCATCGTGCGGTCCAGGTCACGGTCACACTCTCGCTCACCACAGAGGAACTACGACAAGTATGAGCGTTATGACAAGTATGACAAAGTGGAGCGGTACCCACAGAAGAGCGGCAGCGGCGGCGGCGGCGACCGGTACGAGAAGAACGACCGGTACGTCAGGGAGGAGAAGCCCGGCAGCGGCGGCAGCAACAAGTACGACAACTCCAGCAAGGACAAGACGGACAAGTACACCAATAAGTACAACAGCACGTCGTCGTCCGCTGCCGCCGCCGCTGCTGTTGTGGCGTCCAAGTTCGACCGGTACGACACAGAGAAGAAGAAGTACGAGCGCGACGACAACAAGAAGTATTACGACAACGGCTTCGGCAAACCCCACAAGGCGAAGAAGAATGGCCGCCACAGGTCTCGCTCCAGGGACCGACGGCGGTAGGGCGTCCCCACCGCCGCCGCTGCCACTGCTGCCACCGCCAACACAACCCCAGGGACTCGGTAACCCCCGGAGGCCTCACCTCTTTTCCTCGGCCTAACTATTAAGTCTTTTGGAACTCTATTTTAGTGACTTTTTTTTATTACAAGATTATTTGTATATTGATGTAAATATATATATATAGAAAGAGATTATATATATATGAATATATATATCCATACACACACACATCCATATATTACTGTAATCAGTTCCTTGCCAATCAGTTCAGATACTACATGTCTCTAGGCCCTACCATACCGTACATACAGAGTGCTTACAGCCTTTACCAAACTACTGAGACAGATTCGCTGTATTTTTTTAAACGTCATGACTCGTGGTGATCCGGTCCCCCGCCGTGCTGTGCTGGCGGGGGACGCAGCCATAACCCATAGTGCAAAAGTAGACTAAGTGCTGGAGTGTATAATTACCGCTAGGACGGACGGACAGTCACGGGTGCCTGGTCTCGTTAGGGAAGCTCGGCCGGTGGGAACATTCTGACTGTCGCCTCACGTTCATTTGCTCCACACTGACAGTTTACAAGTTTACGACGACCTGTCTGATATTTTTGTATCCCTTTTTCGAGTTACCACTTCATTCATATCATCCTTTCATTGCCAGATCCAGAAGTAGGTATTTTCTTGTTCACTGGGCCTCTTGAAGCCACTCAGGAGCCTCGTACAGATGCCAAACTTGATCTCTAGGTAGTATTATCCCCCACAGTCTGTTAACAAGGACTGGAGTTGGTGTGTGGAGGTGCAGTGCGGCAGATGGGACGAGTGAGTGAGGGGATGCAAGAGAGAACTGATTGGGAAAGAATTGATGGACATGGAGTTTCTGGGTCACATCTTAGGAACATCGAGTGTGTGGAGGAAGGCAAGTGTCACTGAGTTTGAACCAAGTATGGATGATAAGGAACACTGGGGAGAGTAAGATAGGGTTACTGAGGGCGTGTTGCGAGTCATGTCTTGAATCTCTGGGTGTGTGAGTGAGGGTAGCCAGCAGGGAGGTCACAGGGCAAGGCATGTCACTAGTTCAGGGTAGAGTCACAGGGGCAGTCTAACCTTGTGCAGTTTGCTAAGGGGACAAGATTTTCATCCACTTGTGTTGCATCTTGTACCCTGAGACAGACAGGCAGACGTTTAGGGTATGTTTCTGAGGTGGCTCTGTTATGTGTGATTCAGGGAGATGCTGGATATCGGAGGAGAAATTTTAAAGAAGAGATGACCCTGGGTTTTTTTTTTTTCATAATTCAGGGATTTACTGTACTCTAAGAAGATGGAAATTTAAGTTTAGGGAAGAAGTGAACCTATTTTGCATAATTTGGGGCACAAGAATGCAAAATTTTGAGGTTTTAGAGAAGAAATTATAGTTTTGTATAATTCATGGGACAAGAATGTGGAAATTTGAGTTTTTAGGGAAGAAATTACCCAGTTTTGCATTGTTCGTGGCAAAAGAAAGTGAAAGTTTATGTTTTTAGGGAAGAAAATAACATGTTTTGTATAATTCATGACAAAAGTGAACATTTTTTAGGGAAGAAATTGATCTGTTTGCATAATTCATAACAAAAGAAAGTGAAAATTTAAGTTTTTAGGGAAGAAAATAATCTGTTTTGCATAATTCAGAGATGGAAATTTCTGTTCTAGGGAAGATATTACTGTTAATTGGCAGAAAAAAAGTGAAAATTTAAGTTTTTAGGGAAGAAATGACCCTGTTTTGCATAATTCAGGGATACAGTGTGTCATGGAAGCTGCAGATATAAAGGGATTCATGAGAGAACCTACTTTTGAGCATTTAAGAGAACCCTACATGTCCTGAGATAAGGGATATGTAGGTGACCGTCAGGGAAGTCAGATAACCCTGTGTTGACCATGCCAGGGACCCAAATAACCCTGAGATTGAGATTTAAGAGTTTCAGGGAAGTTGAATGATGTGTTTTGAGAACTTTAGATATTATGTATGCCCTGAGAAAGATGGCCACGTGGGGAAACATTCAGGGACGAGAGATGGCAGTCACTTAAGGATTCAGGGAAGGCAGATAGCCCTGTTTTTTGTGCATTTCAGGGACTTAACATGCCCCAAAAAGAGAGACAGAGATGGATATTTTTAAGAGGGAATTCAGGGACAGCAGATGGCCCTTTGTTTGTTTGTTTGTTTTTAGTATTTCAGGGAAGAAAATTCATACAAACGTAATTTTCCTTAGTTTACGTTCGTACCAGTTTCTTTTCGAATGCAAAGTGACCTGAAAGTCAAGAGTTCTGGCGTCCCTAGTACCTCTTGACCCGACCATGTGTGCGCGTGTGTGTCTGCTGCGTGGTGGTGTGTGCGCGAGCGAGTGAGCAAGCAAGAGAGAAAGAGAGAGAGAAAGAGAGCAAGTGGTTGTAATTAAGGATTAAAACTGTGATGTGTACATAATATTATACCCGAGCCTGTCAGTAGTTTTGTGAAGCACTCCTGTGTGTTTTCACCTCCGTGTTGTACAAAGATTAAATATTTTTTCTTACTTATTGTGTTTCTTCAAGACCTGCTGTGTGTGTGTGTGTGTGTGTGTGAAGGGGCTGGAGAGAGTGAGGGAAGGGACTGATGGCAAATATATATCAAAGGGATGAGAGTAAGAGTCTGGTGATAAATAGTAGTAATAGCAGTAGTAGTAGTAGTAATAATGTTAATTTATGGAAGGTAGCAAATTCAATAAGCATTATTCTCAGTAAGTAGTAGCAGTAGTATTATAAGGTTAATACCACAGAAGACTAATACTGCTGTAGATTAGATTAAGGGAGGGAATTTTGGTGTGACTGAAGTACATAGAGAATTAAAAGAAGGATGTGTTAGATTAAAATGACCAAAAAGATTGACAAGTTAATGGAGGAAGTAGTGGTTAAAATAATGACCACATAGATTAATTAAAGGGAGAATTAGTAATGTTTTGGTATTTGAGAAGGAAAAAGAAATGGTAATGGGTTTTGGAGACTGACTATAGATGAGTAAATAAATAAATAAGATCCAGACAATGTAGAAAATGAAGAGTGTATGGGAAATGTGACAAAATGACTCTCTCTCTCTCTCTCTCTCTCTCTCTCTCTCTCTCTCTCTCTCTCTCTCTCTCTCTCTCTCTCTCTCTCTCTCTCTCTCTCTCTGAATAATTAGGTCAATGAATTCATCCCTCCTCCTCCTCCTCTTCTTCCTCCTCCTCCTCCTCCTCCTCCTCCTCCTCCTCCTCCTCCTCCTTGTTATATAAAATGAGGCCAACTGTAAAGGCCAGCCAGTGTCTCTGTTTATTCTGAAATTATTTATTGTATCATGTTAAAAGTGATGGTGGTGGTGGTTTTTAAAGGTCTTTGTTTATTTATCTACCCGTCTACCTGTCTGTCTGTCTGTCAGTCTATCAGTGTTTTACAAGACTGATTCAACCTCGTAATTTTTTTTTTTCTTATTTTATCTTTTTTTTTTATTTCTAGATTTGTGTATATTTGTTTACACACACACACACACACACACACGTCTTCTGGGGATAGTGATGGTTATAGTGATGGTGATAGTGATAATGGTGAGCTTTGGTTAGGCGATGGTGGTGGTGGTGGTGGTGGTGGTAGTGATAACAGTGATTGTAGTAGTAGCAGTCGTAGTAGCAGTAGTAGTAGTAGTAGTGATGGTTGTGGTGACGAAAATAATTGTGGTAGTGTTAGTAGGAGCGTCAGTGGTGGTGGTGTGCTGGTGGTGGTGGTGGTGGTACTGAAAGACCTACCTCATAGTAACCAGTGTTTGAACATCGATTACCGCACCTCCCCCCACCCCCGCTCTCTCTCTCTCTCTCTCTCTCTCTCTCTCTCTCTCTCTCTCTCTCTCTCTCTCTCTCTCTCTCTCTCTCTCTCTCTCTCTCTCTAACTAAGCCAATCATGAAGTCTAATAACGCATGAAATTAAGATGCATTAGTAAATCGTGGTAAGACATGATTGTGTGCGTGTGTGTGTGTGTGTGTGTGTGTGTAATTGTATGCCCATGACTCACACGCATGTCACGGTCACCACCACCACCACCACCATCATCACCATCTGTCTCTCTCTCTCTCTCTCTCTCTCTCTCTCTCTCTGACCTTCAATGACAATAAAAGTGGTGAACAATTCGTGATGGAAATCAATAATAAAAAAAAGAAAAGAAGAAAAGAAAAACATTATATAATTACCACTCATTTTTATTTACATTTTTTTCTTTTCTTTTTTTTTTATTTGGATGATGTTCGTGTGATTTTTATTTACTTATTTCTTTTTTTTTTCTTTTTTTTTAAGCTTCGTGTCAAAGTTATATTTTGATGTCACGTGTTTCTTGTTTACTTTTCATTTCCTCTCTGTCTGTTTGTGTGTCCGCCTGTCTGTCTGTCTGTTTGTCTGTCAGTTTGTTTGCCTGCCTGTCACTCTGTCTGCAAGTATGTTTGTTTGTATAGATGAATATAGGCAGGTATCTCTCTCTCTCTCTCTCTCTCTCTCTCTCTCTCTCTCTCTCTCTCTCTCTCTCTCTCACACACAAAGAAAACAAAAAGAAAGAAAAAAAATATGAAACTATAGTATTGAAATCGGGCTCAAGACTACCGTAGAGTTTTTCACAAGTTACAAATCTTCAATATGTTTTAATCCCGCCTTTCCTTCACTCATACGCCGTGACAGGAGGGGAAATTAAGTAAGATAATAGATAATAGATAACAAAATACAAATATAAAATCAGCAGCATATAAAGTAAAGTAATTTTTCTGTAGATTAAATATATTCGTAGTCTTTCTCCCTCCCTCCCTTAACCCGCCGGCACCGTTAAGAAGGGTGAAAGAAAACACTGCGCTGATGATGATGATGATTATTAATGGAGCTCTGAAGACGAACAGGGGGCAAGACAAAGGTACACCAAGCCACCTGTGTACGCCTTGCTACCTGCTAATCGATGGTAACACCACCACCACCACCACCACCACCATCACAACCTTCCACCTGGTGCTAACGGGCGCTTCTCGTTCTCCTCTACCTCCTTCATCTGCTCATTTTCCTCTTCCTCCTCTGCCTGTTTTCCTTTT
>NC_087175.1:1282500-1287500 GCF_035594125.1 Scylla paramamosain | reverse complement strand
TCTTATCTATCTTCCATCTTTTCCCTTCTCTTCTTTATCATCAGTTTCTTCCTCCCTCCTCCTTCTCTTCCTTTATCTTCTCTTCTTTCTTCAATCTTCTTCTCTTCCTTCCCCTTCTTCCTCTCTCTTATTTCTCCTTCCTCTTTCTCTCTTCCTCCTTTATTTCTTTTTATTTATCTTCTATTTCTTCCTCCTCCTCCCTCTTCATTCTTTCTTAATCTTGTTTTCTTTCTCCGTTCTTCTCTTCCTTCTTCTCCCTCGCTTTATTCTTTTCTCTCTCTTCCTCTTTCTCCTTCGTCTTCCTCCCCTTCCCCTCTCTCTCTCTCTCTCTTTCTCTTTCTTCGCCTTTCTTCTTATCTATCCTTTTTCTTTTTTTTCCTCTTCTCCCTTCCTCTCTGTCTCTCTCCCTTCCCTCCTCTCTTTCTCTCTCTCTCTCCGTCTCCCTTCCCCTCTCTCTCTCTCTCTCTCTCTCTTCCCCTCTTTCTTCCCCTCTCTTACCACTTCCCCTTGTTCATCACTCATTACTTCTGTGTGTCTTACATTAAACCACGCACACACGCACACACGCACACACACACACACACACACACACACACACACACACACACACACACACACACACACACACACACACACACAAGTTTTATTCCTATTTTTGTATCTTGCTTTTCCTTCTTCCCTCTTTTCCCCTCCCTTCCTCCCCTCCCTCCCTTCCCTCCCCCCCCTCCTTTCCCTCCCTCCCTTCTCTCCCTCCCTAATCGATGAGAGGGCCTCGACCTTGCAGGTGGAGGAAGAGTGGAGGTAAAAGGTTACTAAGGTGGAGGGAAAGTGGAGGTAAGGTGGAGAGACTGGAGGAAAAGGTGAAGGGAAGATGGAGAGACTGGAGGAAAAAGGTGGAGGAAAGGCTGTGGAGGTGGAGGAATGGTTTGTGATGTGGAGGGATGATGGAGGGAAGGTGGAGAGAGACTGGAGGAAAGGTAGAGAAGATGGAGGAGAGATGGAAAGACTGGAGAGATGGAGGGAATGAGGGGAGGTGGAGGAAAAGAGAAAGAGGTGGAGGAAAGGTAGAGGGATGGAGAGAAAGGTCAGTAAGGTGAAGAGAGAGAGAGAGAGAGAGAGAGAGAGAGAGAGAGAGAGAGAGAGAGAGAGAGAGAGAGAGAGAGAGAGAGAGAGATCCCCCTTTCCTCCCCCCACCCAAGACTAACCCTTCCTCCCCTTCCCACATCCCAAATTAACCCTTCCTCCCACTATCTAACCCTTTTCCCCTTCCCTACATCCCCACATTTTACTTAACCCTTTCCCATCCTCACTGCATCTTTAACTAGCCTCTCCTTCACATCCCCAGCTGGAGGGCCCCGGGGGAGGCGGTGAGGGGGCCGTGGAGGTGACCCACAGCGCCATTGTCCTTCCTGGCACGCCCCGAGACACTGTGATGACCAAAACAAGGGAGGAGGTAGTGGACAAACTCCTGAACGCCTCCCTAACGCTGGTGTTGCACAAGAGTCTAGATGTTATCATAAAACTTGTCATCACCACGCCCAAGATGCAGGCTGCGTTGAGGGCCTTCCAGGTTGGTGGTGTTGTGGTGTTGTGGTGTTGGTGGTAGTGGTGGATCTGGGGTTGTCTTGTGGTGGTGGTGGTGTTGCGAGGGAAAGAGTGAGGATGGTGTGTTTATAAGGAACAGAGGGTGTTAATGGGTCGGGAGAGAAACAGCTTGGGTAGGGATGGGGTCTGGCAGGGGAATGGTGGCACTGTAGCTGGAAATGAAAAATGTTGAGGTTGGGAGGGGGCGAGAGCTGGAAAATTGTGGGGAATGGAAGGGGAAACAGCGCTGGGATGTTGAGGATTACAAGGGGAAAGAGAACTAGGGATGTTAAGTGCTGGGGAAGGCAAGGAATCGACTTTGGGGAGGTTTGGGGAGGAAAAATAAGCTTCTGACGGGGAGTTCAGGACTAGGGAGGGATAAAAAGGTTGTCTTGTTTGGGAGAGAAGAGAGAAATTTGTAGGTTTTAGAGTTTGAGGGGGAAGGGAGTGGGGAGATGCTGGGTCTGTCAAGAGAAAAAAGTGTTTGTGTTGAGGTTAGGAAAGGGAAAAGGAAGAAATGTTTTGAAAGGTGTTGAGTTTAGGTGAGGAAAGAAAAAAAAGGGGAAAAAAAATTAAGGATTGGGTGTTGCTAAGTTTGTGTGTGCGTGTGTGTGTGTGTGTGCGTGTGTGTGTGTGTGTGTTTATTTATAGTGTCCAGGGTTGGGTTATGTTTGTGTGGGATGATTGTGTATCTATATTTAATGCTGCGTGTGTTTTACAATGGAGATGTGTGTGTGTGTGTGTGTTTGTGTGTGTGTGTGTGTGTGTGTGTGTGTGTGTGTGTGTGTGTGTGTGTGTGTGTGTATGTGTGTGTATGGTAATGGGAATGGAAGTTATAGTAGTAGTAGTAGTAGTAGTAGTAGTAGTAGAGTAGTAGTAGAAGTAAATAACGATAACAACAACAACTACTACTACTACTACTGCTACTACTACCACCACCACAACCCCACACCCGTCTAACCGCCCTCCCTCCTACAGCAGGCGGGCGGCGGGCCTCTACCGACGGAGAAGGACGTAGAGAGATTCAACCGTACGCTGATGACAGAGTGGCGCCACCAGCTGTACGACCTGACCGCCCGCTACCACGCCCTGGTGCTGCGCCACGCCCACGGGTTCCCGGTAGGTAGCGACACGCCAGTCCTTTTAATCAGCCCCCACCAGACCCCTGTAGCACTTAGGAGACCTCAAGTAAACTATTTAGAGGTTATTATCCCAAAACAGACTTTATGACCCTCTTATCAGGCCCAAATTAGCCCCAAACAAGCATTATCACCCGTTATCAGTCCCAGACAGACCTTATAATCCCTCTATCAGACCCTAGACTTCCCAAATCAGCTCTAGATCAGCCCCAAACAAGCCCATCAGTCCCAAATCAGTCCCAAACGAGCCCCATCATCGCCAGATCAGTATTTATCAGCCCAAATCTCCCCAGACAAGCCCCATCACCTTCAGGCAAGCCCCATCACCCTCAGACAAGCCCCATCACCCCCACACAAGCCCCATCACTCTCAGACAAGCCCCATCACTCTCAGACAAGCCCCATCACCCTCCAGACAAGCCCCATCACCCCCAGACAAGCCCCATCACCCGCAAATGACCCCAAGATCCTCCCATCACCCCCAGGTCGGCCACTTCGAACGCAGCGCAGTGTGGACAAGGGAGGAACCGCCGCCGCCCCTTCCCTGGACTCTCCCCACCGCTCTTGTGTACTCCTTCTGCCTCGTCACCACCACGGGAGGCCTCCAGGCAGCCACTGACGCCGGGCGGGCTGCGGGCGTATTCTACAGTGTGGTGGGCCTCCTAGTCTACCTGGGCGTGGTAGTGGTGTGGGCGGCGAGACTAGGGGCAACGCTGTCCTTGCTGTTGAATCTGTGCACGAGGAGGAGAAAGGTGGGTGGTGGTGGTGGTCGTGGTGGTGGTGGTCTTGGAGTTGTAGTAGTAGGAGTGGTATTAATAGTGGTGGTGGTGGTGGTGGTGATATAGTAGTAGTAGTAGTAGTAGTAGTAGTAGTAGTGATAACAATAACTACAGCAGCAACAACAACAGCAACAACAACAACAACAACAATAAAAAACCAACCAAGCAACCAAACAAATACCACCACCGCCACCACCATCATCCCCACAACCACAACAACAACAACAACAACAGCAACTCTCCCCACATCAATCCCACATCAGCAGCTCTCTCTCTCTCTCTCTCTCTCTCTCTCTCTCTCTCTCTCTCTCTCTCTCTCTCTCTCTCTCTCTCTCTCTCTCGCTACTCCAGACACGCCACGTTTCAGACTAACGGGCGGAACAAGAATAGCGGGGAAACGAAACTGCACTACCTTGACTCTCGAATCACGTGACCTGGAGGAAGATGAACAATGGTAATGAAAAAAACACTTCCTTCGGTCAGGTCCTCTTGTCTGTTTCAATATTGATGTTCCAGAAGTGTTACCAGTTGTTACCTCCTTATGAAAAGACCCTTGGCGATTAATCTTGATAACTTCTTCCATTACAGCTTGTTAAACTATCGCTAGAGCCATTGAAGCATTTATATACCTCGTCATCTTCCACTAGAGCATGTTAAACTGTCACTAGAATCGTGGAAACACTTGAAAAATCCCCGATAACTTCCACTGTAGGTTATTAATGTATCTTGAATCGTGGAAACACCCTTGAAAACCCCAGTAACATCCACAAGCCCCTATCAAAGTACTGCCAGAATCACGAAAATACTTAAAACCCCAATAACACCCATTAGACCCTATTAAACTATCACTACAACCACGAAAACCCTAATGATATCCACTACCCTATTACACTACCTATTACACTACCCTAAAAACCACAATAACACCACCAAACAACCCAAAAACAGACACGTAACACCTTTTAAAAGTAACCCCCTCAAAAAAAAGAGAAAACCAAAAATGAATTAAAGAAAACGTATATTTATCCTTAAAAAGAAAAAAATCGGGGTATTTGTCCTAATTACGAGTACATGTTGCTTGGGAGGGAGTGGAGCATTACAGAGCAGGCAGGGAGCAGCTCAGAGTGTGTATTGATCAGTTTAACCTTTGTGGAAATCCCCGGGAACTGATACACGTGGATCCAATGATTCATGATTCTGTTGTTGTTTTCCTTCCGTCCTTCTCTCCCTCTCCTGATCCCCCTCGAGTCTTGTGATCGTCTTTTGTTTCTCCTGTGATCGCATTGTGAGTCTTTTGATCGTCTTTTGTCACCGGTGAAGGCTGGGATATATTGTTTGTTTAGATATATAGAGAAACTACATTTTTTTTTTTGTTTCTTATATATGTTTTCTTATTTATGGAAATATTGTTAGGCTAGACGTAGGAAAACAGAGAGAGTTGATTTTGTCCCCTGTGTTTTCTTGCGCCGGGAACTATTGTCAGCTTAAGCGTAGCGAAA
>NC_087175.1:1242500-1280000 GCF_035594125.1 Scylla paramamosain | reverse complement strand
TCCTCCCTACCCTCTCCCCTTTCTCCCTCCCCTATTTCCCCACTCCCCACTCCCCCCCCCCCCTCAGGAGCTTTGTGTGAAATGGTGGAGGTTGTGGGGAAGAACAAGCTGATTACAGGTATAGCCTCCTCTTCCCCCCCCCCCATCACACCTACACACCTGCGCAAACACACACACACACACACACACAAACTTGTCCGTCCTACACCTCTCTCTCTCTCTCTCTCTCTCTCTCTCTCTCTCTCTCTCTGCCTCCCAAGGCCAAAAAAAAAAATGCAAACAAACAAACAAACAAACTACGTCATTTTTCCCACGATTATTAATATTACTAATTAATAAAGTAATTTTTGTAGTAATTCTTGTTGTTTTCTTCCTATCCTCTCATTAATTTAGAGTCGTGGGGAAGTAGCAGTAGTAGTAGTAGTAGTAGTAGTAGTAGTAGTAGTAGTAGTAGTAGTTCAAATTAGGATTTTATTGAGAAAGATGCAAAAATGGGGAAAAAATAAAGTAGAAAAAAGAGATGAAGAGATACAAGGAAAGAGATAAGTAAAAGAACGAAAGAAGAAGTAGTAGTAGTAGTAGTAGTAGTAGTAGTAGTAGTAGTAGTAGTAGTAGTAGTAGTAGTAGTAGTTGTGGTGGTGATGGTGGTGGTGGTGATGACAGTAGCACTAATCATATACAATGAAATGACAGAACACACACACACACACACACTCGTAATGACCAGACAAACTTTCACACTCGTTCATCACAATTACCACCAACTGAATACAGGAATGATGGAAGGATATACGGTGTTGAATGAATTACATACATACATACATATTTACATACCTATTACATACATACATACATACATACATACACTACAAACTTAAATACATGATTCAACACACTTATCCTCTAATTTTTTTTTTTTTTTACGTTCCTTTCTGACCATGTTTGGGGACCAGTACCTCATTAGTTTTTTTTGTGTTTATAATGTTGTTATTCTTGCCCGGTGTCTCTCCTACATAAAAAGATAAATCAAATAAAATAGCTTCTTAACACCTTTATTTCGACGCATCCTAAATAACATCATGCATATTTATTGTAATCCTGCCAGCTGTCGTGCTAAATACGTGGTAGAGAAATAAATAGAAATTACATTAGTTCAATATTGTAACTTCCATGTGTACAAAGTAATATCGGGCATTTTAATGTAATTCTAAGTGTAATTCTAAGCTGACAGTCGTTCTTGAGTAACTGACTGCAGAAATTAGTTAACTAGCACTGTTGAATGAGTCCTTAGCTATTTAATATTGTAATTCCCTTGTGTATAAAGCAATACCACACGTTTTATTGTAATTCTGCGTGTGCATGGCCGGCCTAACAGTCTTAATTGCCGACCGAGCCTTGACTGTCCTCCCTGAGCAAAAGAAAAGATAGTTGAAAAAGAAAAACAAACAGCCGTAAAGATTATAAGTCATACAAGCCAAAGAGGACAAGATGAAAAGATACATGTTTAACTCTTTCGCTACGTTATGGAACAATTCACATAAAGGCAGTGCACAGAATCCTTTAAAGTATCTACAAAGAAAAATAGGGAATGAAAAGAGTAAACTATCCAATGTCTAGCTAGCTTTAGGGTGGCCATACACGTTCAAAAAAAGCGTCAAAATTTTCCATCAAAATTTTGACGTGTAACTTTGATACAAAATTTTGATGCATAATTGCCCACACACGTTTAGGCGTTTTTCCAATCAAAATTCAGTATAGTCAAAATCTTGGACATGGATGCATCAGTGGCCATAGCATCAGTGGCCATAGCACTAGTGTTCGCATTGGACTCTGATAAACCTCCTGGTAAACGTCGGAAATGGTCAAAAGACTGGTTTTTAAAACGGGAAACCTACGGACACGTCAACCTCCTCCAAGAATTACGTGTTAACGAACCAGGGGACTTCCGTAACTTCCTTCGAATGGATGCGCCATCGTTCGATGAGTTGCTCGGCCTTGTCGAGCCATTGATAAGGAAAGAAGACACCGTCATGCGTCCATCCATACCACCAAATGAACGCTTGTACTCCTACAGGTCTTCAGTTCCGGCACCTGATTTCGCACTTTTGTCCATTTTTCGAAGTTCATTGCGAAAATTTGTTCGCAGATTATTTATTTTTTTCTTCAGATCTTCTAATGTGGCGGAAGTAAAATGCTCACGATATTTCTGCAGTAGAATGTCATAGGCCTCGGCTTTCTTAGCACGATTGTTATAATCATCCGACTTAATTCTCCACAAGGCTGGCAAGGTCCGATACACTCCTAAAACTTCAATCAAAAATTTCTTTTCGGCCTCCTTCTTCGCAGACATGGCGATCCTGTCTCCTCCTCAGTCACCTGCGAACTAAACAGTTTGATCAAAATTTTGACAGGAGCCCACACACGCATCAAAAATTTGATGGCTCGTCAAAAAATATCAAACGAATTTGATCAATCAAAATTTTGCTTCAAATCTTTTTTTGACATCAAAACGTCCTACACACACTCAAATTTTGCATCAAAATTTTGATATCAAAATTTTGACGCTTTTTTTGAACGTGTATGGGCCCCTTTAGAGTAGTTTGTGATTTAGGACACATGCCAAACAGCAGTGGAAGGGTTAAAGACGAAAATTACGACATACTGATTAAAAGAAAAGAAGAAAAGAAAAGCGAAAAATAGTAGTAGTGATAGCAGAAAATAGTTAAATGAAGCGTGCCGTTGTAAACATGGCAAAACTCCCGCCAGCAACGACCAGTCAGGAGAAAAATAAGCCTCAAGTCAACAACAGTACAACACTCGGGCTGGCAGTTGACGAGAGACCGGGAGGGGGAGTGCACTGGAATCACAACAAAGAACATATCATAATAGAGAAGAGCAAGGAGATAACGACCTGAGAAGCGAGTAAGAGGGAACAGACCACCAGAAGAAGAGGAAGAGGAGCTGAGTTAGGGTGCTTGTGTGTGTGTGTGTGTGTGTGTGTGAGTGAGTGAATGCCCGTCCAGCCTCTCCTCGCCCTAGCCAGTCAGTGAGGCGTCGGGATGGGCGTGGAGCAGCAGGAAGATGGGCGTGACCTGGCGTTCCTGCGGGAGGTGAAGAGGGATCTCACCACTGCGCGGGAGGAGTGTGTGAGGCGTGGGCTGCTTCACACCTGCAAGTGGTGAGTGTGGCGGTGCTGGTGGTGGTGGTGGTGGTGTTGATACAGCGTCAGGAAATGCTGTTCAACTTGGCCCATTGCGTATCAAACTCAAAGAAAAACCAGCTAAAAATTATAATATAAATTTAACAGTCCATTGATTAAAGCAAAAGTAATAGAAACGAAAGCCAAAACATTAAATTACATTGACTAAAAACAACTAGTACTTTTAACGAAGTGCGCACTGCAATCTGGCAGGAAACACGCTGTCACTGAACTTGTTGCAGACCTTTCACCCGCGCTGTGCACCTCCCACAAGGTGACCGTCATGTGTTGTGTGTTTGTTACGTTGTCTTAGTGCCTTCCCGAGAGGAGATGCACTGGCAGAGTTACTAGTTTGGCCTCGTCACTTGGCAATTGTATGATCAAGTAGAAGCTGAGTTGTCATTTGTGTGCCTTTCCATTTAGCCTATTTCACCAGTCTTCCAAATCGTTGTTTGTATGGATGCTTCTGCCGAACACGCACCACGCACTGGGAGGCCAAGTGTCCAAATAGATCCAGGTGTTTTTCATGTAATCTAGAAGACTTACAAGGGGATGAGAACTGTTTGCTTTTCCATAGAAACTCAATACAACAGTGTCTCAAGGCTTGACAGGAAACGATCTGAATGCAACAGTTCATATATACACATTAAACTTGCTGTGAGTGCTATAGTTTTAGTTGATGGTCCGAGTTGGTATTGTAAAGTGGTCCAAGTTGGTTCACCAGGTGGGACAAGTCAGTAATAATGAATGGGCTGAGTTGGACGCACACCACTGGCAGTGTTTGTGTTTGAGGGTTAGGTCTCACTTTTATTCTTTCACCGATCTATAACAATTAAAGATCAGTAAAGTGTGTGTGTGTGTAGCTCCAGCATATGACAGGACAATGGTGTGCATCATCAACTCATTCATTACTTACAGGCTGAGTGAGCTGCTGGTGTGTGTGCGGGATGTGCAGCTGGAGGAGCCTCTACCCCACTGCCCGCCCCTGCAGGAGGTGCTGGGTGAGGAGCTGGACCATTACAACCTGGCCAAGTCCTATTTTGATCTGAAGGAGTATGACAGGTGGGTGTGGTGATGGTGGTGGTGGTGGCACAGACAGGTCAACTAGCGAACCTCCCTTTAAAACCCATTCTCATCATCCCCAGGTGTTCCTACTTCACCAAGCACTGCACCACAGCACTGGGTCGCTTCCTGCACCTCTATTCCAGCTATCTGTCTGGGGAGAAGAAGAAGAACGATGATATAGTGGATGCATTAGGTGAGGCCTTCAGGGTGCTGGTGGTGGTGGTGATGGTGGTGGTCTGATGTGAATGTGGTGTTTGGTGAGGCTTTGAGGGGGTCCTGGTGTTGGTGTGTGTGGTGTGTGGTGTTTGGTGAGGCTTCAAGGAGGCTGCTAGTGGTGTGGTATGTGTGGTGTGGTGTGGTGAGCCTTTGAGAGGGTCCTGGTGGTGGTGTGTGTGTGGTTTGTGGTGTCTGGTAAGGTTTTGAAAGGGTCCTGGTGTTAGTGTGTGTGGTGTAGTGTTGTGTAATGGTTGGTGAGATCACTAGGGGGTCTTGGTGCTGGTTAATGGCATCATATGGTGGTAGGGAACTGAAATAGACTAGGTAATCAGGTTCTTTATGCTGAGTCACACTTATTAAGAGAAGTTTAAGTAAATTGATAAAAGTGATAGATGAAAACTTGTGGATAATAATGATATGTGAGTATAGGCTTACATTTAGGCTTGTTTTTATAAAGGGACTGCCTCATGAAGACCTAGTGGGGTTCCTGCAGTTCCCTTTATGTTGTTGTATTGTAATGTGACCCCTTCCCTGCTGTCACAGTGGCCAATGAGCAGCACAAGGGTGTTTACCTGAAGGTGCTGCACACAGAGCTCTCCAAGATGTACAACCTCTCCTCCTCCCCCACCAGGTGAGTTGTCCATCCCTCACCCTGCATAGATTGATACACTAACCACAAGCTGACATTGCATTTGATATACCACTGTTTTCTTTAAATAAGGGGGCTTATTTATTTATTTATCTTTTTTATTTGTTTACTTATGTTTTGTTTTTTGTTTTTTTGTGAAAGGATTTATTTTCTTGGCACATATTCTTTTTTTTTTTTTTTCAAGATGTGTGTCTGTTTGTGTGGTTAATTCTTGTAAGGAACATGCTCTGCATTTTTCTAACATGTGCACGTATTTACTTCATTTATTTCTCACAGGACATGCATTTATTTATTTGTTTTTCTTGGGGCATGTACTACACTTCCTGACCTGCACATATTTATTCATATTCCTTAGTGTGTATATTATATTTTCCAACAAGATATAACTGCATTTTATTTATTTTTCCAGGACATGCATTGTATTATCAATTTTTCTTACAACATACAACACATTCCCAACAACAACAACAACAACAACACACATATACACAAATACTGATCTCCAACATCATTCCAGGGATGACGAGGGTGGCGACAACAACAGCAGCAGCAGCAGTGGGGGTGGCATGGATGCGTGGCTGTTGTGGGTGTATGGCGTGGTGCTGAAACGGTTGGACTTGACTCAGCAGGCTGTGGAGGTGCTGAGTGAGGCTGTGCACCTGGAGCCTCTGCACTGGGGTGCTTGGCTGGAGCTGGCTGCCCTCATCACTGACAGGGAGATGGTGGGTGGTGGGAGGAGGAGTGGGAGAGGTGGGGGAAGTGTAGTATTTTTCACCCTATCAAAGTTGAAGAAACACTGCTTCACCTCTTGATGTAAAGAAAATTTGCCTAACTTGTGTAACTGTTGAGCTAAGTGAAGAAATGTATTTCTCAAGGGAGTTGAGTTTCCCTAGACTGTGTGTGCCAGTAGTGAGCAGGGCTGCCATCATAACACAGAGCTCAGCCAGCCAGTCAGTCAGTCAACCAGTCACCCCATCAATCACTCAGTCCCTCATCCCTCCCCCTTAGACTTAGCAGGCCAGTAGTGAGCAGAGCTGCCAACATAACAGAAATCAGTCAGTCAGTCGGTCATCCAACTAGTCACCCCACCAATCACTCAGTCCCTCCCCCTTCGCTCTTTCAGCTGGGCACACTCAAGCTGCCGGACCACTGGATGCGCCGGCTGTTCCTGGCCCACACCTACCTGGAGCTACAGCTGAATGACGAGGCCTTGGAGATCTACACCAGTCTGCAAAACGCTGGCCTGCACCACTCCACGTACATCATGGCACAGGTGGCCATCACACACCACAACCAGCGGGGTGAGTGTTGGGAGACATTGGGGTGTGTGTGTGTGTGTGTTAAATCATCACTCATACTATACCCTGCTTCCCCTCAGATGTGGACCAGGCAGTGACCATCTTCAAGGAGCTGGAGGCAGTGGACCCCTTCCGGCTGGACAACCTGGACACATACTCCAACCTGCTGTACGTGAAGGAGATGCGTGTGGAGCTGTCCCACCTCGCCCACCGCATTGTGCAGGTGGACAAGTACCGTGTGGAGACCTGCTGTGTTATTGGTGAGGAGAAGGCAAGGGAGAGAGTTGTCATGAGGCTGAGAGACATGTAAAGAGAGAGGGAGAGGGAGGTGTGTTACAGATAAGGCTTACATAGAGATGTGATAGGTGAGAGAAAGGGAGACAGACTGACAAAGAGAGAGGGACAGACAGATAGAGTGGTGTTGTAGGTGAGAGAAAGGAGGGGAGAGAGAGCTGTGTTGTAGGGGAGAGAGATGGAGAGAGAGATGTCATAGGTGAGGCTTAGAGAGAGAGAGAGTGAGTTTTGTGAGATAATCTTCCTGCTTATATATCTTCCCACTCCTCACCTTTTCTAGTAAGCAAAGTTGTGTTGTAGGTGGCAGAAAGGAGGGGGGGAGAGAGAGGGAGAGAGATGTCATAGGTGAGGCTTAGAGAAAGGGTTTTGAGATAATCTTCCTGCTTATACACCTTCCCACTCCTCACCACCTTTTCTAGTAAGTGTTTTGTAAGGTAATCTTCCTACACACAGTACAATACCTTCCCGCCCCACAGGTAACTACTACAGCTTGCGGTCCCAGCATGAGAAGGCGGTGCAGTACTTCCAGCGGGCCCTGCGCCTCAACCCACACTACCTGGCTGCCTGGACGCTCATGGGCCACGAGTACATGGAGATGAAGAACACCAACGCCGCCATTCAGTGCTATAGGCAGGCCATTGGTGTGTGTGTGTGTGTGTGTGTGGGGAGGTGTTTTGCTTTTTAGATTCTGAGAAGTATTTTTGTTTTTCTTAGATTCTTTGATATATCTTCTCAGTTCATTTTCCCTTTTTCTTCTTTGAATGTTTACAATTATTTTTCTTTGATTCTTAGCAATTTTTTCGTTCCCTTATGATTCTGAAAAGTTTCTAATTGGTCTTTAGAAATTCTTTCACTCCCATTGTCTTTTTCATTTTCATTTTCAAGTTCCTCTCCCAGCATTTTTCCTCATTTCTGATGTGCCTATCTTTTGACTTCCTTTCTGGCTCTGAAAAGTTCCTCTCATTCCTGTTTTTATTGATTTTTAAAAGTTTGCTTGAAGTTTCTCTTTATTGGTTCCAAAAGTTCTCATTTTTTTCCTTTATGATCCTCTAAAGTTCCACTGATTCCCATGTACTCACTGATTGTTTCTTCCACCCACAAGAGGTGAACCGGAGGGACTACCGGGCATGGTACGGACTGGGACAGACCTACGAGATCCTCAAGCTGCCGGCCTACTGCCTCTACTACTTCAAGCAGGTGAGTGGCGGCAGCTGCATTTTTTGTATTTTGTTGCTTAAGATATTTTGAGTCGTCTTGAACATTTGGTGTGTGTCCTATAAAGGGTTGTCATATTTGTATAGATTATGGAAGCTTTTATTTGTTATGTAGTATGTATTCACAATATAATGACAGCTTCTCAGCACTCCCTTTTTAATACTGTAATGAATATCAGTTAGGTTTGCTCCTCTGATTCGGATGAATTTTTCTTCTTCACAATATAATAGCTTTTTCAGTGGCCCTTTGACGATATTGTAATGAATTATATGTTTTCACAAATGTATTTACTTGCTGTATAAATTTACTGATTAAACCATAAGGAATATAAAGAGCCAATTTCTCCATTCCATCATCATACATACCATCATGTACAGGCCACAGTACAGAACATACAGGCTACATACATATGTGCCACCCATCCATCCTTCCCTCCCTCCGCAGGCCCAGAAGCTGCGGCCCAATGACTCCCGCATGCTGGTGGCCCTCGGGGAGAGCTATGAGAAGCTGGAGAAGACAGAGGAGGCCAAGAAGTGCTTCCTGAAGGCGCACAGTGTTGGCGACATTGAGGGCATTGCTCTACTCAGGCTGGCCAAGTAAGGAGGGGATGGTGGGGCTTGTGAGTAAGTTAGGTGATGGACTCCTCCAACTCCACACAAATATTTTCTTCCTTGTTTCAGTTAAGTTACATGCCGGGGGAAGAACAAGAAAATAACTTCCCTTGTTCCAGTTAATCCAATTTTTTTTCCTTCTAAGTTATGTGACTGGGAAAAAGAAAAATAACCAGATTTCCTTGTAAGTTATGTGACTTGGAAAAAGAAAAATAACCAGATTTCATGTTTTTCTTAGGTAATGGATAGAAAATTTTGCTAAAAGAGCTTTATTTTATTCTAAAAACACTTTCTTGTACGACGTCTTCTGTTTTGTTGCTTCTTAATCTGTTTGTCATCTCTCTCTCCTCATTCTTCTTGGCACTTCTGTTGACCTGCTTCTTGTCTGCTTCCATTTCCCTATTTATTTACTCTCCTCTGCATCTGCTTCTATTCCTTGGCGATCTGCATCCATTTCTATGTCCATCCTTGCCTGTCTTCATTCTGTCTGCTTCCCATTCCCATCCTCTCCTCCACCAGACCTGTAAATAAAATCCTGGTGTTACTGACAGGTTGTACAGTCGGCTGACGGAAGCTGACCGCGCCGCCGTGCTGTATGAGCGGTACCTGCAGGAGACAGAGGAGGTGGGGCCCAATGAGGACCGGGGGCAGGCATACCACTTCCTAGCCAACCACTGTCTGCAGAAGAATGTCTTTGACCTCGCCTACGAATATGCCCAGAAATGCACACTCTTCCATGAGGTGAGGGATTGTGTGTGTGTGCAAGAGGAGGAGGCTGGGTGGGTGTGCATGTGTCTCTATGTTGAGCCAGCTACAGTGTGTTTAAGGAGGCTGTGTTTCTATTGATCCTCTGTGAGCTGGAGACTTGACATTGCCCAGATGTCTCGGCACAGTGTGGGTGTAATGTGCCTTGGTTTTCCCTCAGACACGTGAGGCGGCCAAGACCATGCTGAGGGAGATTGCCAACCGACGACAGCACTCTGACCAGAACCCTGTAAGTGGTGGTGGTGCCTGTAATAGTAGAGTAGCTCGTATGAAAGTAAGTTAAGTATGTAACAAATCTGATATGTTAAGTGAAGGTTAGGAATCACCAGTGTCACTGCTACACTCATACAAGTCACGAAACCTCCCATTCTTTGTGCTGCTCAGCCAAATATACTGAGGTTGCTGTACTACATTTCTCAAGCACTCGCTCCTCATTCCTTCACCTTCACCTGACATACCAAATTTGCTAGTGGTGCTGGCATGCATGTGAAGTGTGGCTTGAGTAAAGACTGAGGGCTATAAAGAGAAGAGTGAGGAGAGTGAATCTAGTCAAGTGTGTGTGTCCAATGCAGAAGTGAGTGTTCATGAGAGTGTGAATAAAGGATAAGGGGCAGAGCAGAGACAAAGAGAATGAAGGTAGGGGGTGTTATAAATGCAAGGCTGTGGTGAGGGACTGTGGTTCGTAGATATACTGTGGGGGACATCTGTGGGTCTGTGGAGAGAAGAGAAGAGAAGAGAAGAGGAGAGAGAGAGAGAGAGAGAGAATGCACATTATTAACAACTGACATAACACTAATTTTTTTTAATACATCACCTGGCTAATACACTGTCCAGTCCTGCTGGTCTATTCTCTTCTGCTTTCTATAAATATGTTAACAGCACATTTTCTAAAAGCACTTTAATCTTAAGGTACTCTCCTCTTTTCTCCTTTAAATCACTTTCACCTTGCATGTTTATGATACTCAAAACTTACACATTCATATTCAACACTCATTTCTCTCTACAAAGAAAACATACAGTCATTCACTTGCTACTCAGAATGCTACTTATGGATGCTTACCAAACTCTCATCACCATATACAAGCATTGCCTTAACAGCTTCTCATCACCACCTCTATACAAAATGAGTGATGAGTGTTTGATATGTCATTACCTACACTTTATTCTGTTTTAACTGGTGTGTTCCCCCTGCAGCAGGATGACTGTGGCAGTGTGCTGGTGAACAGAGTGCGGCCCAGACCTCTAGGTAACGACCGCACCAACAACAGCAGACTGCCACCCCTCTCCCTCACCTACACCCCCTAGCACACCCAGCCCCTGCCATAACTAAGGAAATTCATCTCATTAGCGTCCATTTTCCCCATACTGTCACCCCGTGTTGATTTTGTATACACTCATCATCCCTTGGTTACAAACATACATACACACACTATCCTGCTTGCCCACCCAGAATACTCAAGTACATACATGATAATACTATGTCATCCTACCCTACATTAAAAATTTTTAATACACACATGCTAATACATATCCTAGACTTTTGCCAATTCTTTTTTTTTCCTCCTGGTGTGAGCATTCTTCTTCTCCCAACCAACATCAATTGCTGCTTGTCTTTCTTCTACCAACACTCTCACTGGTGTGGATAACAGTACAGGATGGGGTGGGTGGTGGCAGTGCCATCCCTCGTAACTGTAGAGCACTTGCTGCCCCTCAGGGTCACTTGAGATGCCATTCCCCATGTAGAGTGTGAGAGAAGAATGTGCCAGCCAGCAGCCTCACCACTACACTGGCCAGACACCCACACACCTCATGCTGCCAGGTTAGCTTGGTGTTTTGATCCTGGGAAATGCACATTCACTAAGTAACCATTTAGTGAAAGTTTCTGCATGAAATGTGGTCACACTATCTCTGTGCCCAAGATGGCCTTGGCCACATAACTATAAATGAAAGGCACAGTTCAGAGTGTGCTTTATAACATTGCCGGCCTCCTCCAAGCCCTCAGCATTGTGTGTGGTGCATACATAATCACCACGGGGACACTTGCTGCACACAGGAATAGGCATGTTCTGTGCAGAATGGTGATGGTGCCAGTGGTGGTTTGGTGGGCAGCCTTGTGGTGAAGGATGTTATTACTGTACTAATAACACTTCCTGGTACATCTTCACATTGATGCTCCCACCACTCATTCTTCTGTGGCACAGAAAACAGGTGCAGAATGTCATCCAGTGGAAGCAGGTCACTTCAGCTCTTCCTTTCCCAAGTGACATGCTGAGGGAATAACTTTATCTATTACAATAAACACCTGTGTAATAATTTTCATGTTGCCACATTTAGCAAACCTGTATGATGAACAAGTCCTTCACCTTTCCCTTGTCTCTGAACAACCCAACTCATGCCCACCACACTTCTGCCACACACAACATATACACACACACTTTATTCTGCTTATATTCCTAACGTATCTCATCTCCCATCATCTATTCCCTCAACACCAGTCCTCCTCTCCCATCATCTCTAACAGCCGTCATCAAGTTACTTGTAGTGAGGCAAGTTTCACTCTGCCCAGCGTGATCAGCCAGTTAATGGATCAGAGATTCATTATTGGTACAAAAGATTATGTCTATATTTTTACACTTACGAGAACCAATAATTCCCTTTGTAAATTATGTATAAATGTGGTATCCATATTTATATACCATAACTGCATGCATTGCCCTTGTATTGTGCCAGTGATGATTAATGACACGAAATATACTACTTGTGACACTTCTGCCTTATTATTGAAACCCCACACACATTACCCCAACTACTGCTTAGATCCCTGGAATCAGATGTAGAGAATAGTCATTGAGTAAGGGTGAAAGGAATAATGAAGACAACTACAATAGAATACTGACAAACTATTCTAAGACACCAGCATTAGGACTTATGTTAGAAACAAACCCATCAATACTTGAACATTTATTAAGTAGCCAGGATCCATCACCAAGACAACAACCAACCTTCCTTGGTGCCTCACTGCGATAAAAGAACAAAACAGAATGAGCACATCCTTTCACATAGCAACGGCAGGGCAGCGAGGCACCAGGGCTGCAGTGTTGACTCCCACTCCAGGATATGTCTAGCAGTGCAGTCCGGCCCACTAATTATTTCTAGGCCAGACTCCACAGCCAGCCAGCGCCAGAGAATGGAGACTCCCACAGGGCACTCAAAACAAATACCAAGTGGTCTGTGGGTGCCAGCGCTCTCTGTCTCACTCAACCATAAACTTAAAGAATAAACATAAGGAGACGCGAGCCATCTACTTCTTTTGGCTCGGCTCATAAAACTGGCTACCATCAAAATGCATTCCATGATCTGAATTAAGTGAATCTGCCTACTTGACTGAATGACTGACTGACTGACAGACTGACAGGACAAGGATAACAGTCTACTAAGAACATGACACGTTAAGCTGAAAAGAGATTCCTCGTCATTCCTTGTCACATTTGCATATCACTTTTGTTTACCTAAGAGTAACCACAGAACACCCACAGCAATGTTTCCTAAAAAGACTCACAATATACTTGCACCTTCACTTATTTTTTTAATTTTCCTTATATACTTTGTACGTATGGACAATAAACAATCATAATCATCATCAGCCAATCACCACAGCCTTCATCCTAGTTCAGTAATGGGTTAACACAGTCTCACTTATGTGCTAGACTATTGCCCTTAAGCACCAGTATCAAAAATACATGGAACCTACGATGCTGTGGGAGTTCTGTGGCAGTGCGGACATCACATCCTCACACTGCATCCTAAGACAACCTTGTTTTTTTTTTAAGTTTCCTACCGATCATCCCAATCACCGAACCCCACACTGTGATAATTTTTCTCACTCGTTCATTCACTCGGTCATCAAACCCCACACACTGATACACTATTCACTCACTTACAATCTCCCAATCAAACATTAATACACTGTTCTCACACACACACACACACACACACCCAATCAATAAGCTCTCTCACTCATACACTCTTCTAATCAACATCCACACAATGTTAAGTTTTTCTCTCACTCGTTCACTCACTCTCTCTCAATTACCAAGCTCCACATTCACACAGTTCTTTCACTCTTACCTGCACTGCTAAACTGTTCCTCTTCCTATCTATATATCTCTCTCTCAGTTCCTCCAATCAGACCGAGGGCTTGGGGCACACACACACTACAAGGTAAACACTATGAATATCTAAGTAACAACCTACACACTACTGTTGTTGCATTGAACCACATCCTGAATTGATATATATGAAAAAAAAAAATCAGGCCTCAGCTCAAAATTCTGAACTAATAATTATTGATAAGAAAGTATAAAAGGTTTTTCCTTGATACTTCATTTTGCTTTTTTTTTTATATATTTTTCTTTTTTTATATTGATGAAGTCCAGCTTCCATCAATGTTAATTTTGTGGAAACTTAAAGGCTTCTAATGTTATGTGAAGTGTGGATGCGTCTGATTGTGTAAGTGAGGGACTGATGGTGTGGTGGAGTGTTGTCGGGAGTTTGCTGGCCAGTGATGGCAACACCTTTCCATCTAAGGTGACGGAAACTTGAAGCCATCACCACCTGTGGATACCTGTGAAGATAAGCTACTTGACTTGTCTGGGCGGTGTGTGTGTGTGTGTGTGTGTGTGTGTGTGTGTGTGTGTGTGTGTGTGTGTGTGTGTGTGTGTGTGTGTGTGTGTGTGTGTGTGTGTGTGTGTGTGTGTGTGTGTGTGTGTATACTTGACTTGTCTGAGGACGTGCATGTCTGAGTATGTATGTACTTGATTTGTATAGGGATGTATCTGTGTTTCACGGTATCTGTGTTTCAAGAGGTCTGCATAGGTGCCAAACTGTCCCTTAACAGGAATACCTGTGTGTCCCATAACAAGAGTACCTATGACCACCCACAACACTATTTAACCTTCCTACCATTACCTACCTCAGCAAACCTACAGGGCAGCTCCCTCTAGTGACCTCCTCAGCTCTGCCCCTCACCAATCACACCTGAACTTTGCCTCTCAATACCATGTTCCTTAACCCAGTGTATCTTCTCTCTTGACTTGCTACCTCCCATGACCCTTCTGTCCCCTTCCCCCAAAATCTCATGGAATTAGCTGCCCTGTTTAAACCATCACAACTAATTGCTATCATGCTGACCTACATTCATGCTATATTCATTGCTAATTCACCAACTAACACTTGCATTTTCTGCCTTGTATTCTTGTACGCACACTCACTGGCTGACCTACATAGACCTCTTGTGTGTGTGTGTGTGTGTGTGTGTGTGTGTGTGTGTGTGTGTGTGTGTATCTAGTTGTGTTTGTCTGTGCGTGTATATTTACGTACCTAGTTGTTGTTTTGTTGTATGAGTGTGTATTTACCTAGTCATGGTGTGTGTGTGTGTGTGTGTGTGTGTGTGTGTGTGTGTGTGTGTGTGTGTGTGTGTGTGTGTGTGTGTGTGTGTGTGTGTGTGTGTGTGTGTGTGTGTGTGTGTGTGTGTGTGTTTATATGGTCACTAACACTGGTCTTCACAATCAAGCAATCTGATGCAGTATTGGTCACACCTGATTATCACTCAATTGGTAACACTGTATCAACCTCTCCCTGGTGGCGGTGGGCGGCCCTTGAGCCTCACAACTCAAGACATGAACACTAAGTAACTAACATTATGCGTAACAAATGGCAACGTGAAAGTTTGTTTTGTCATTACTCAAGAAAAAAATCATAGTACATTACTACTTCTCCTCTGGTTTTCCTCTTAATCATTGTTATTCATTACTCCTCCACCTCCTTTCTCCTTGCATCATTATTACCATTATTACTCCTCCTCCTCCTCCTCAACTTTTCTCCTTAATCATTCTTACTTATTACTCCTATCCTCCTTCTTTCTCCTTCCTTACAATCATGTTATTTCTCCTCCTCTTCCTCCTTTACTCAATCACATCTCATCATTGTCCCTCCTCCTCCTCCTCTTCTTTACTAATCCACAGTACAACCTCCTTACAAACCCCTCAACAACCACCATTTGCTACTTTAAGTCATGAGAAAACAGTACAGTGCTCCCATCATGCATGTATGTACTACCCAATACAACCCTTGGCTCTCATAGTACAACTCCTATTAGTTTAGTGCTAGTAGTACAGGTGGTGGTGGTGGTGGTGCAGAGATGGTAAGCAAGTTGAGTCCCCACCAGGCGTTTACAAGAAGTACTGGTCGAAGTTGTTGGTGTAGTAGTTGACGAAGCCCTTATCCTGAGACTTCTTAAGGGGCAGGCCGGTCTTCTGGCAGTAGTCCTCCCAGCCTCCCGTGTAGTGTCTTGACCTGAGGGACGAAGAGGTGATGAGGCGATGGGAGCAGTAAAGTCTAATATGGTTCAACTCTCTCTTGCCTTTCACTACCTACAATTAACTAACACTGTACTGAAGCTCCTCTCAATTTTTTCACCTGTATTTGTATATATTATGTAATTATGCTGAGTGGAATGGTATGGAAAGGTACTTGTTTGATGGCTAATATTAACTTACATACTAATATAAGTACTGGATTAGAAAGGAAAGTGGAGAAAAGAGAAGAGGCAGAAGAGTTAATATTAAAGGAAGAGAAAGCAAACAGTCCTGCTGAACAAAAACGAAACCTTAAGGGAAGAGAAGGAAAAACAAAGAAAGGGGAAGAAAAAGAAAAGAATAAAAGAAGGGCCAAGCCAAGCACTTCCACTGCTAAAGAAGGAAGAGATGGAGAAAAAAGAAAATAAAAAGGGAAGGAAAAGATTAAAAGAATAAGAGAAAAGGAAAAAAGCTTAAGAGAAAAAAGGAGAATTGTTAAAAGAAAGAAGAAAAGATAAAAGAGAATGAAAGAAAAAAAGAAAAGAGCCAAGAAAACAAGTAGTAAGTAAGCAAGCAAGCAAGCATACAAACAAACAAACAAACAAACAAACAAACAAACAAACACACACACACACACACACACACACACACACACACACACACACACACACACACACACACACACACACACCAAGCAGCATCCCCTCACCTCTTGTAGCCCAGCCTGTGTGCAATCTCCACAGCCGCGCTAGAGGCATTGGGGCCGCGGGCGTAAAAGACGAGGTTCCTGTCCTGCAAGTCTGGTTTCTCCATGTTGAACTCCCTGATCCAGTCTTCCTCTGACAGCTGCAGGGCCACCTTGATCTTGCACACTGGAATAAACACACGCTGGATTAGGTAAGGGTGGAGAAAAGGGGTTTGGGTGAGACTCGTTCGTAATTTTGTACCCTGAAACAAACACATGGTTAGGAGAGGCTGAAGAAAGTGTGTTTAAAATTTACTTTAATTCTTGTATACTGGAACACACACACGCTGGGTTAGGAAAGGCTGAAGGAATGGGGTTTGGGTACTTTGCTATGAAACACGATAAGTTAGGCGGGAAAGATTGAATGAAGAAAAGGTGTTGGTTACGAGGGTTTTGTTTCATAATAGTGGAATGCATGAAACTGATACCAAGAGAGATATTTTAAGACACTCATCCTCTAATTTTTAATATTCTTTTTTTTTTTTTTTACTCAGGGACTCTCTCTCTCTCTCTCTCTCTCTCTCTCTCTCTCTCTCTCTCTCTCTCTCTCTCTCTCTCTCTCTCTCTCTCTCTCTTCCGTTAAGCTGGTGCCCTTCTTACTTTACAGTAGTTTATTTTCCTCAATCCATCATTATTTTCTTTACAAATGGCTCTTTCTTACTTTCCCTGTGGATTTTTCTTCGTCTTTCCTTCCTTACTGGTTTGTTTATTCTCAAAACGCAAAGGAGATATCAAAAGAATCAACAAGTGCCCTCAAAATAAACATCACAACGAACAGTACTGTGCGTGCGTACGTGCGTGTGGACCTAACATGTCTCCTTGAGGTGCCACGCCGGCCTTGCCCCGAGAGTACTGTGGGCGCCAAGCGAGCCATTTAGCAGGCGTGGATGCGAGATAACACGGCCTCCACGCGGCCCCCTGCACGCAGCGATAGCAGCAAGGCGAGAGGTAACGAAAGCTAGTGACGAGTGACGAGGCAAGGACGTCAGCAGCAGCAGCAGCAGGAGCAGGAGGAGGAGGAGGGATGACCAGCTGATGCAAGATACAGGAATGTCAGAGGAAGAATCGAGAAATATTAGAGGAGGAGGAGAGAGGGAAGAGATGATGCAATACAAGTGAAAAGAGAAATCAGAAGGAAGATCACAAGCAAAAAAGTATTGAGAAAGGTCACTAGTACGTTAAAAAGGGAGTACAAATAGAACAAGAAAAACATAAGAACGAAGGAAACTGGGAAGAAAACAAGAAAGAAAAGAATGGAAGGAATGAAGTCTTAGAAGAACAACCACACACAAGAAGGCAACATGATGAAGAAATAGTGTTGGGTGCGTCTGTTGAAACACTTGGCGAAACATAGCCAGACAAGACAAAAAGAAACAGCGAGGGAGCAAAGCATTGCGGGACGCCAAGGAGACTAGGAGAATTGTTGACCTCAGAGAGAGAGAGAGAGAGAGAGAGAGAGAGAGAGAGAGAGACCTCTCTCCCTATCTGGTGGTAAGTGATACGACCTAACTGGTGAGAACCGGACTTGGCTGACTGCCTGGCGCCGAGAGAGAGAGAGAGAGAGAGAGAGAGAGAGAGAGAGAGAGAGAGAGAGAGAGAGAGAGAGAGAGAGAGAGAGAGAGAGAGAGAGAGAGAGAGAGAGAGAGAGAGAGAGAGAGAGTAGTAGTAGTAGTGGTAGTGGTAGAACGATGAAAAGGGAAGTAACTAGAAAAAAAAAAAAAAAAGTTGAAGGGGCAAGGTAGCAACAGGCACATACATACAAAGAAGGTTACAGCGGCGCCACACTGTCGGCTACAGAAGTTGGGCGGCACCAAATGGCGGGGGTCGTAAAAATGGCCGGATTATGTAACTTGTAGGGGTCTCTCTCTCTCTCTCTCTCTCTCTCTCTCTCTCTCTCTCTCTCTCTCTCTCTCTCTCTCTCTCTCTCTCCACGAACCATTAAGTAAAATCAGTAAATAAGTAAATAAAGTTTAGATTTCTCTCTCCAAAACACCTTTCAATCAGTTTAAGCAATAATATAAGTGGTGGTATGATAGATTTAAAAGAACGTGATTAGTTAGGAAAAGAAAACGCAATAATACTCACATGAAAAATATTGGATGAAAATTAAAGAAAGACAGTCGTGAACATCGTGCAAAACTATGAATTATCGTACGTCAAGGTTACATTGCGCCGTACCCTGTCAACCCGCCAGCCCTAACCAGCCTCTCTCTCTCCCTCCCTCCCTCCCTCTCTCCTCTCCTCATCTCTCTCTCTCTCTTCCCTTCCCCACGTTTCCTTTTCTCTTTTCTTCTTTTCTCTACTCCTATACCTCTCCCTCTTTACCATCTCTCTCTCCTTCCCAGCCATTCCTCCTCCTCTTAGTTATCATCCCCCTCTCTTTCCTCCTCTTTATCTCTATTCCTACTCTTTCTTCTCGTCTCCCTCCCCTCTTGTCTATTTTCAGAACATCTCTCACGAAAGGCAGGAAGGCAGGCAGTCTCTCTCTCTCTCTCTCTCTCTCTCTCTCTCTCTCTCTCTCTCTCTCTCTCTCTCTCTCTCTCTCTCTCTCTCTCTCTCTCCACCTACACATAATGCTGAAGTCCCAACAAAACATAAATCTGATAGGCTTGGTCTCCTCCCTCAGAGTGGCCCCAATCTGTGCTGACGGCAGGTTTCCTAAGGCATTCCAGACTATCTCTCTCTCTCTCTCTCTCTCTCTCTCTCTCTCTCTCTCTCTCTCTCTCTCTCTCTCTCTCCAAAGGTTAACGGGTTCTATTACTGAGAGTTGGGAGATAACATGAAAACTGAGTGTATGAGTGGGTGAGTGTGTTAAGAGTGATATGAATACCAAAATAATGAGAAATAAGAGAGGAAGAACTGACGAAAAGAAAAAAAAGTTTGAAGAAAACCAAGGAAAAGTGTAAAATTTTAAAAAAAGACGGAGAAAATTACGATGAAATAAAGAAAGGGGGAAAGACGAGCCAAAAGACGAAGGAAGTGTGAAGGAAATGAAGATAAAAGAAAATAACGAATAAAAAGGAAAAACAGAAAAAAAGGAAAAGAAAAGAATAAATAAAGTAAAGAAAAGCAAAGAAAAAAAGACCACCACCACCACCACCACCCACAACACTAAGACCACCACCACCACCACCACCACCACACCCAAACGAAGCCTCTTTCTAATCCACACACAATCACACCTAGGAAGGCCTAACACCCCCACCTCACCACCCACACCCCCACCAGTCCCCCAACACGGCCAGGTAACCTAGATCCAGCTATCAGTAATGGGATAAGAGAATCAGGACAAGAAGACCTTAGAATTTATCAATGGCAGATGCGTGACTTGTGTTTGTTGTGCTTATGTTGAAGTGTTCGGGAGGGAGGGAGGGAGGGAGGGAGGGAGGGAGGGAGGGAGGGAAGAGAAGAGAGGAAGTAAAGGGAGAAGAAAGGTGAATGATAAAAGGGAAACAAGGAGAGGAAAGGAAAATGAAGGGAAAAGAGAAGGAAAGAAGGGAGGAATGGAAAGGAAAGGATGAGAGAGAGAGAGAGAGAGAGAGAGAGAGAGAGAGAGAGAGAGAGAGAGAGAGAGAGAGAGAGAGAGAGAGAGAGAGGTAAATAGGTCGCTCCCTTACCCTATCTATGGACAAGGTTATGTACACACACACACACACACACACACACACACACACACACACACACACACACACACGCACACTATGTAGGTTAAGTCATCCAGAACAATAATAATAATGAAACCAGTGCACAAAATCTCTCTCTCTCTCTCTCTCTCTCTCTCTCTCTCTCTCTCTCTCTCTCTCTCTCTCTCTCTCTCTCTCTCTTTGCTACGTGACAGGGTATAGCAGTCAAGCCAGTTACAAATTAAAACTCTCTCACTCCTCCCTCTCCCTCTCTCTGTGTGTGTCCTGCCAAACACGCACACCATCAGCTGACTAAGGTAAACAAACCTTTTTTTTTTCTTACCTCTAAAAAAACACACGTGCGTCCCTCTCTTACTCCTTTCCTCCTTCCTTCTTTCCTTCCCTCGCCTCCTATAGCCTACTTTCCTTCACTACCTCCTACCCTGCCTTCGTTCTCCTTCGCCTCCTTCCTTCCTTCCTTCTCTCCCTCGCCTTCATCCCTCCTATCATTCTTCCTTCTCTCCTTCGCCTGTCTCCTTCCTTCCTTCATTCTTTCTTTCCTTCCCCCCTTTCTTCCACACACGGAAATAAATTATCTTTTCACTCGTTTCTCCTACCTCCTTTCCTCCATCCCTCCTTTCCTCCAAGCTATGTTCCATCATCTTTAAAAACTTTTCCCCTTCAGTTTCCCTCCCTCAAATTGCTACCTTCTTGAGAGAGAGAGAGAGAGAGAGAGAGAGAGAGAGAGAGAGAGAGAGAGAGAGAGAGAGAGAGAGAGAGAGAGAGAGAGAGAGAGAGAGAGAGAGACTGATTGTTGAGGCGTAGTACTGAAACCGCTGCAGGTGTGTGTGTGTGTGTGTGTGTGTGTGTGTGTGTGTGTGTGTGTGTGTGTGTGTGTGTGTGTGTGTGTGTGTGTGTGTGTGTGTGTGTGTGTGTGTTGGGTTAGCGGGAACGAGAGAATGAGGTAGTGGTGAGGAGGAGGAGGAGGAGGAGGAGGAGGAGGAGGAGGAGGAGGAGGAGGAGGAGGAGGAGGAGAGGCTAGGAGGTACTTGACCTTCAAAAATACGATAAAACACACACACACACACACACACACACAACAAAGGATAAACATAGGAAGAGGTACATTCTCTCTCACTCACTCACTCTCTCTCTCTCTCTCTCTCTCTCTCTCTCTCTCTCTCTCTCTCTCTCTCTCTCTCTCTCTCTCTCTCTCTCTGAGTCGTTGCAAGGGAGATGGAAGATGAAAGGAGGAAGAGCGGTGATGGTAGTAACAAAGGAGGAGGAGGAGGAGGAGGAGGAGGAGGAGGAGGAGGAGGAGGAGGAGGAGGAGGAGGAGGAGGAGGAGGGCGTATTATGTAACCTCCGTTGCCTAGATACACCTCCCTCTCCCTCCCTCCTTGCCTCTCCTACTCTCCTCCCTCTCCCTCTCTATACGTCCGTGAGTGCGTCTGCCGTTACATAATACTTCCCTACGCACAACTTGAAGGAAAGTAAACAAACAAGGACTCTCTCTCTCTCTCTCTCTCTCTCTCTCTCTCTCTCTCTCTCTCTCTCTCTCTCTCTCTCTCTCTCTCCCAAACAGACCAGTATCACCACCGTCGCCACCAGTATTCACACACACACACACACACACACACACACACACACACACACACACACACACACACACACACACACACCGCCTCTATTTTTAAGTCCTCCTCCTCCTCCTCCTCCTCCTCCTCCTCCTCCTCTTCGTACTTATAAACAATAACAAGAACAACTAGCGAGTGAGCGAGAGGGTTGACTCACGCTTGCAGGCAGGACAAACGCACGCACGCACGCATGCACACACACACCCACACACCCCCTCCCTCTCCCTCTCTCTTCCTGATCAATACAAGCGTACTCTATGCCTTCTGAACGCGTAGGAGGGGAGAGAGTGAGAGGGGAGGGAAGGTAGAAAATCAAACAGTTTGGTTGTAAGTGGATGAGAGGTTGGGAGAGGTGGAGGAGGGAGAGTGAAGAGGAAGGAGGAATAAGTGGAGAAGTTGAAGGGAAGGGAAGGGAAGGGAAGGGAAGGGAAGGAAAGAAAAAGGAAGGAGAAAGAGGAAAAAACAGAATGGATGAGAATAAGTAGAGAGAGAGAGAGAGAGAGAGAGAGAGAGAGAGAGAGAGAGAGAGAGAGAGAGAGAGAGAGAGAGAGAGAGAGAGAGAGACCTCGCCCTTCCGCTACTGCGTTCCCCTTCCTCTGCTTGCACGGTCAATACTGGCGTACCAGATGCCTTCTTAAAGGGACAGGAGGAAGAGGAGGAGGAGGAAGAGACGGGGGTGGATAGGGGGAGGCGTGCATGTGGCAGGGAACGGTGAGAAGCAGGAAAGTTGAGTGTGTGTGTGTTTGCAGATAGGAAGCCTGGTGGTGGTGGTGGTGGTGGTGGTGGTGGTGGTGGTGGTGGTGGTACTGTTACTTCTACAATAATGATGTTCCTACTGCTAACCACTACTACTACTACTACAAAGACCACATCCACCTACTACTACTACTACTACTACTACTACTACTACTACTTAACCTCCCTACAAGACATCAAACTGTACAGCATTCAAAGCCACTAATTTCAATCTGGCACCTTACAAAAAATAACTCGGAAGAACCACAATAACCCTACGGCCTTTGATATCTTGTTTCGCTTATAATCTAATGGTGGTAATGGTAGTAGTAGTGGTAGTGGTGGTGGTGGTGCAAAAAGCCAAGTGTTTTAAGTAATTTTTCACACCTGTATGATGCGGTACGGACAGGTGTGTGTGTGTGTGTGTGTGTGTGTGTGTGTGTGTGTGTGTGTGTGTGTGTGTGTGTGTGTGTGTGTGTGTGTGTGTGTGTGTGTGTGAGCAGTTAGGATGGGTGGAGAGGTAGGAGGGCTGAGGATAAGGAAGGAAGGATTGAAAGGAAGGCTAAGAAGGATGGAATGATGAAAAGGGAGGAAGGTCAAGAAGGAAGGAGGAAAAGGAAGGAAGGAAGGAAGGAGAAAAACTGACCTCTCCTCCTTACCTGACCTTTCCTTTACTATACTATGACCTTGATTTGCAAAGGTCAGCAAGGTGTGACAGGTAAACCTTTTTTAACACTGTTCCCTTTATCCTCCCACCACCACCACCACCACCACTTCCTCCCTATTTGCTTCACCCACCCCCTCCTCTCCTTCCTATTCCCTTCACCCTTCTCTTTTACTGTCTTCATCCATACCCTTTTCCTCCGTATTCTCTTTTTCTCTCTATCTCTACCTTGCTTTCTCTTTTGTATCACCCATCTCTCTCTCTCTCTCTCTCTCTCTCTCTCTCTCTCTCTCTCTCTCTCTCTCTCTCTCTCTCTCTCTCTCTCTCTCTCGACTTCCCTATCACCTACATTCCCTCACCCGTCCTTCCCCTCTTCCCTCTCTCTCCTTCACCCATTTCCCTCTTCCCTCTCTCTCCTTC
This sequence comes from Scylla paramamosain, assembly GCF_035594125.1. Lineage (NCBI taxonomy): Eukaryota > Metazoa > Arthropoda > Malacostraca > Decapoda > Portunidae > Scylla > Scylla paramamosain. The sequence goes on along the minus strand of NC_087175.1, from coordinate 1,256,508 downwards.
ACCCATTTATCTCCCTATCTACATTATCCATTCACTGATAACATATCCATCTCTACACAACTTTTTCATACCTGCATTCACCTTTTGTAATCTGATAACATGGTGTAATGTCATGTTCTTATCTATTTTTTTATTTTATTTTATTTTTTTATTTCTCTTCTTTTTGAGTTTGTTCATCAACGCTTTCTTTTTTTTTTCTTAATTCAATTTTTTCTCGTTTCTTCGTTTCCTTTTCTTACTACAATGTGCAATAACCTTTGAGTCATCTTTTATTTTCCTCATCTCTTCTTCCTTTCCCAACCAGAATAATAACAACAACAACAACAACAACAACAACAACAACTACTACTACTACTACTACTACCTATCACCTCCTCCTCCTCCTCCTCCTCCTCCTCTTCAAGCCAGCCAGTCATGCACACACCCCCTAACACTCACCAAACAACTCCCTACTCACTACGCACACACACAGACCCCCACAAACCCCTCTCCCTATCTCCCACACCCCCAAACTCCTCCCCAATACCCCACACAACGACGCAGCTTCCTTCGTACCCAAATTCGTACCCTGCACGTGGAGTTCACCCCGCCCCCCTTTGCAGGAACCTAAAGTAGCGTTGCCCGGCCTGACCGTAAACAACAGTCCCGCGATGTGGCAAGGCAGGGCGAAGCGACGCAGCGGTGCAGTGGTGTACTAATCATAACACTGGGTCATTGGCCGCTGCGTAGGAAGGGGTGAGAATAGGGAGGAAACAAGGAGTAGAGAGAAGCAAAAGGAGTGGGTAATGAAAGATGGGAGGAGGAGAAGGAGTAGAGAGAAGCAAAAGGAGTGGGTAATGAAAGATGGGAGGAGGAGAAGGAATAGAGAAAGGTAGGATAACGTTTGGGAAGAAAAGTACGGTGAGGTGAAGAAAGAAGAGAAAGGAAAGTGAAGGATGAGGTGTTGAAAAAGGTGAAATAGCTAAGGAAAATTTAGGGAGAAGGAATAAGTAGGAAAATAAGGAGGGATGGGAGGGGTAAGGGATATGGACGATAAATAAAGAAGGAAAAAGAGGAAAACAGGAAAATAAAATAGAATAGGATATGAAGAATGAGGAGGAATAAGAGGAAAAAGACATAGGAAAGGAAATGGAGGGAAAAGGGGATAGAATGTGGAAGAGGAAAGAAGGAAAGGAAGAAAGAAGTAAGGAAAGGAAAGAGGAGGTAGAATAGCGAGGGATGTATGGTAGGGAATGGAAGGGAGAGGAGGAGGAAAGAATAGGAAGTAGGAATAACGTGAAGGAAAATGAGGAACAGGTAATAAAAATAAGAAAAAGAATTAAGAGATGGGAGAAGAAGAAATAAGTGAAGAAAAACAGGTAGAATGAAAGAGAGAGAAAAAGAAAAGGACGGACGGAGTGAAAGTAACCGCTAACTTGGCAACACTGCAGTAACGGCCGGCGCTCCTCGAACTGTGCGCATGGTGGTGGTGATGGTGGTGGTGGTGTACTGGTTGGTATTCTCTATGGTCACAGTGCTTGGGTATGCCTGGTGTATGTGCATATCTTGGTGCGTTAAGCTTTTGTTGGTATTGATAAGGTAACTATTCTTTTCTCTGTTCGTCTGTCTGTCTTCGTTTCTCCCCAATTAAAAACAGCGTGTCTCGTTTTCTGTTTAGCTTGTCATGGTGCTCTTGGTGTGTGTGTGTGTGTGTGTGTGTGTTTCTCCGCCTTCATATTGCGTTTTATGAAGATATGTAAGAGATAGGAGGAAAGTTGATGAGAGAAATGCGAACTGAAGGAGAGAATTGAGTTAGCCAGCCAGCCAGCCAACCAGCGCCACAAAACAGTCAGTTCGCTAAGGCATTAATATTAGTATTGCTTCAGCCTTAACTATAAATAAATAAATAAATAAACTGAAAACATATTACTAATTTTCAAAACGACTGCTTACCTCTCTCGCTGCTGCTGCTACTATTACTACTACTACTAATACAACTAACTACTAAACCTTATCAAACATTATATTGACTACTACTACTACTACTATTACTACTACTACTACTACTGTCACTGACCTGTCTACTTATATCTTTCGCAATTGTATTTTTGTAACCCACTTAAGTATTTCCTTATGGATGTCAGAGAGAGAGAGAGAGAGAGAGAGAGAGAGAGAGAGAGAGAGAGAGAGAGAGAGAGAGAGAGAGAGAGAGAGAGAGAGCAATGTACTCTTATTTGCCAGAGCTGAGTACAAAGCAGTGTGTACCAAATTTCCGGAGAGAGAGAGAGAGAGAGAGAGAGAGAGAGAGAGAGAGAGAGAGAGAGAGAGAGAGAGAGAGAGAGAGAGAGGAAATGTTTTTTTTTAATATTTACTTGTTTAATTATTCCTCTAATGACTTGTGTAGTATTTTCTCAAAAGAAATAAACAAGGTAAATAAATGAGTAACAATGAAATAAAACCATTACACAAAAATCCTATTAGTTTTTTAACCAGTACTCTCTCTCTCTCTCTCTCTCTCTCTCTCTCTCTCTCTCTCTCTCTCTCTCTCTCTCTCTCTCTCTTAGAAATTTCTCTTTCATAATTATTCTACATTCCAATATCGTACGTGTGTGTGTGTGTGTGTGTGTGTGTGTGTGTGTGTGTGTGTGTGTGTGTGTGTGTGTGTGTGTGTGTGTGTGTGTAGGCAAATACAGAACACTTTTTATCTCTGTTTTTCTCTCTCCTTCTTATCGCCAAATAATCGTATGTTATCGTCCACTATGTGTGTCATGACGCCCCCCCACCCACCCCCTCTCTCTCTCTCTCTCTCTCTCTCTCTCTCTCTCTCTCTCTCTCTCTCTCTCTCTCTCTCTCTGTGCGTAGTGAAGATAGTGAGCTTATGTGAGTCAGAGAGAGAGAGAGAGAGAGAGAGAGAGAGAGAGAGAGAGAGAGAGAGAGAGAGAGAGAGAGAGAGAGAGAGAGGCAGTAAACTTTTTTATTAACTTCTGTTAGGTACCATCGGTCATTTACCCCCTACACACACACACACACACACACACACACACACACACACACACACACACAAATACCGTTCAAATTTCACATCTTTCATTATTAAAAACTTTCTCCTCTAATCAGTGTTAATACATCAGCTTCCTTCAGTCAGTCGTTATATTGGTGGCTAATATCTAGTAGTAGTAGTAGTAGTAGTAGTAGTAGTAGTAGTAGTAGTAGTAGTAGTAGTAGTAGTAGTAGTAGTAATTTGGAGGAAGAGAAGGAGGGTAATTAGGGAGGGAAAAAAATCAGTAAGGTAAGAAAGAAAACATTCAGAGTTGGTAATACTTATTCTGAGTAAGAGCCGGAGTTATTACACAAACTAATTCTAAACACAAACCTGAGTAACAAGTAGTAGTCGCAGTTAAGCCATTCCGTCATTTCCTGTACTCTTGCTTACGTAACTACCTCTCTCTCTCTCTCTCTCTCTCTCTCTCTCTCTCTCTCTCTCTCTCTCTCTCTCTCTCACGTGTATCCGTATAATCGGTCTGGCAAACTTCTTCAAACGGTTTCTTTCTTAATGTTCCCCCTTTCCCCATTCCCTTCCCTCCCCCCATCCCTTCCCATCCCTCTCCCCTCCCCTTCCCCCGAGTTCTTCACCGCCACATTCCCGACACTCTGGCGCCAGACACACGCCCCCAAAACAAGTCATATGTGCTGAGAGAGAGAGAGAGAGAGAGTCAGGTGTAGTAGCCCATCTCTCTCTCTCTCTCTCTCTCTCTCTCTCTCTCTCTCTCTCTCTCTCTCTCTCTCTCTCTCTCTCTCTCTCTCTCTCTCTCTCTCAAATATAGAGAGAGAGTCAGGTGTAGTAGCCCATCTCTCTCTCTCTCTCTCTCTCTCTCTCTCTCTCTCTCTCTCTCTCTCTCTCTCTCTCTCTCTCTCTCAAATATACTCGTACTAGCAACACATAACCAAAAACCCCCACCTTCCATTTTCTTTACCTACTTATCCCTGTCTCTACACCTGTCAACTTAAACCCCAATAACTACTAAACCACAATACCAAAACCAATCAAATTTAGCACACAGATTGAGGGAGAGTTAATGCATATACCATGTAAATTTGAGATCGAAGCGAGGTCTCCAAATAGGTCAAATCTTAGGTCAAATGAAAAGGAGGAGGGAGGGAAGGACTAGATGGAGAAACTAACGAAAACGGGAAAATGAAAGATAAATAATGAAAGGAACAATTAATCTCTCTCTCTCTCTCTCTCTCTCTCTCTCTCTCTCTCTCTCTCTCTCTCTCTCTCTCTCTCACGTGACCGATAAAATTTGTGAGAGGAGAGAGGAGGGAGAGAGGAGGGGGAGGAGAGGGGGACAATACAAGCCGGGCTGAGGATGAGGGAAGAGTGAAGTGGCCAGAGGGAGGAGGAGGAGGAGGAGGAGGAGGAGGAGGAGGAGGAGGAGGAGGAGGAGGAGGAGGAGGAGGAGGAGGAGGAGGAGGAGGAGGAATGAAAAGTACTGTGTGTGAGGATAATTAGGAGGAGGAGGAGGAGGAGGGTTACTGCACTGGGAGGAAGGAGGGAGGAGAGGGAGAAATAAGGGTCATACACGTGAGAGAGAGAGAGAGAGAGAGAGAGAGAGAGAGAGAGAGAGAGAGAGAGAGAGAGAGAGAGACCTTGGAACACCTCCCTTACATGTCATCAATTTGGCTCTGAAATACAGGTACAACTAGTTACTACCCCCCCCCCGCCCTTTCCCTTCACTATCATATGACTAGGGGGGAGGGGAAGGAGGAGGACTGTTATTCTACCTATGACTATGGTTCAGAACATTCTAGGTATGGAGGAGGAGGAGGAGGAGGAGGAGGAGGAGGAGGAGGAGGAGGAGGAGGAGGAAGAGGAGGAGGAGGAGGAGGATAGATAGGACAAATTGCTGGGATGACGTTGAAGAAAATGATGACCAAGAGAAAAAGCGATAAATAAATACACACTAATAACGTATAATCAATAAGATAATAGAGGTGTGTAGAAAATCGTACCAAAATATGAGAAAAGAACAACAAAAACAAGATTAATAACACTCCAAAACACGAGCCGTAAGAAAAGACTAGGATAAAAGTTTAATTCACGATAATTGAAACTGTAAACATGAATAAAGGACGGAAACATGAACAGGATTAGAGAAAACAACAACAACAATATAAATATCAACAAGAACAAGCAAAAACGACAAAAAAATAGGAAAATAAGAACAGAAGAACGGAAGGAAGATGAGGACAGAACGAAAAGCAAAACGAGAACAAAAATAACAATAACAAAGAAATAAAAATAGAATAACGAAAGAAAAAACAGAATAACAACAAAAAATAGAAAGAAAAAGAAAAAACAAAACAAAATAACTAATACTACGACTACAAAACCACCACCACCACCACCACCACCACCACTAGCAAAAACAAAACACTCACGCGGGATGTTGAGCGAGCCAGGAATGCCACCATAATTTTCCCTCTCCGTCGAATCCCTGACGTCAATAAGAGCGATATCCCCCGCCACTTGAAGCGCCCTCAGCTCCTCAAAGTCGAGTTCAGTACGGCGGTTGATCTTGCGCGGTGGTGTGGTGGTAGGCGTGGGCGGCAGGGCGTGGTGGGTGCTGGGACAAGCGTATTGGGTTGTCGGGGTATTGCTGCTGGAGTGCGCGATGTGCTGGCAACAGTACCCGCACGCTGATGGGGAGATAAATTGTTGGTTTGTTAAATTTCGTGGTGTTAGGTCTTGTTTAGCTGTTATGGTGGCTGTTATTACTGTTATTAATTAATCGTGCTTGTCTTGTACACATCCACGGGGAAAATAGGATGTTAACTGGAGGATAGCTTAACTGCTTCGATCACATTCGCGGTAGAAGAATAGGATGTTAGTAGGATAATAGGTAAAAAGAATAGGATGTTAACTGGAGAATAGGTACTTATCATTTTCTCTCTAATCTACAGCCTACAGAACTATTTGAGATTATACAGGAAAGCAATCTCAAAAGTTAATGATTGTTAGAGAAACTGGCTAGCAATGATATGATAGGAAAATACTGCTTCAGTACCTAGCCACCCTTATTAATTTTACTAAATATATTCAGCACTTCTTTATCATTAATCTCACAATAGTAACCAAAAACTATATTATAATCTGTATTTTCATATTGTTTGACGTGCTTGTCTCGCGCACCCAACGATAAAAAAAAAAGCAAAACAGAGAGAGAGAGAGAGAGAGAGAGAGAGAGAGAGAGAGAGAGAGAGAGAGAGAGAGAGAGAGAGAGAGAGAGAGAGAGAGAGAGACGGCAGTGCAATCTCACTAACACAAACTAGCATCTGATTAACCTTATTCATGTAGTCTGGCCCTGACTCGTTTGACTAAAATAGGGAGACTGGTAAACAACTTCGAGGGCACATACGCACGCACACACTCACAGACAGGAAGACGGACGGACGGGCAGAGGAAGAGGAGACACTGGAGGACAGACAGACAGACAGACAGACAGACAGACAGACAGACAGACAGACGGTGATATACACGCAGAGAACTAGAAATCAATAAAATAAAACACAAAAATTCACACACACGTATATGAAGTTATGAAAAACAGGAAAAAAGAAAAGGAATGAAAAAAAAATTGGAAAAGATGGAAAGAAGGAAAAAAGGAAAGAACTGAAGGAAATGAGTAAAGAATAGGGAGGAAAGGAAAAGGAATAAAACTAAGGGGGAAAAAGGGAGAAAACTAAGGAGGAAAGGGAAAAGTGAGAAAAGGAAGGAATGAGGTAAATAAAGTGAACAAGGGAGAAAACGAACCAATGAAAAAGGGAAGGAAGGGGGAAAAAATAAAGGAACAACGGGAGAAATGGAGAAATAGAAAAAAACTAACAAATCAAATAATAATAATAATAATAATAATAATAATAATAATAATAATAAAATAATAATAATAATAATAATAATAAATACTAGGCAAAAAAATAACACCCAATAACGATACGCAAAGTGAACATGAATAACTAAATAACTGAATAAATAAATAAATAAATAACTGCTCTAAACCACTACAATTTATTAATATGCATGTTCTCATATCAATCGGGAAAGACCGCTGATAAAACACAGTTGGGGTTAGTCTCTCTCTCTCTCTCTCTCTCTCTCTCTCTCTCTCTCTCTCTCTCTCTCTCTCTCTCCAAGGCCGTAGGTAACCATTTGTAGAAGCCTAGTGTACATCTTTAGCCAGGGGACAAATATAGGCCAGAGAGAGAGAGAGAGAGAGAGAGAGAGAGAGAGAGAGAGAGAGAGAGAGAGAGAGAGAGAGAGAGAGAGAGAGAGAGAATATCAGTAACGGCGAGAAAAGGAAGGGAAATATATGAAAAAGTAACAATGAAATGGTAGAAAACAAAAGAAAATGAAGGAAAGGACTGGGAAAGGAAAGAAGATGACAGAGGGAAACAGAAGGTAAGGAAAGAAATGAGAAGCGAAGAGAAAATACAAGAAAATGAAAGAAAGCGAAGCGGAGAAGGGATTGGATGGGATGGGAAGGGAAGAGAAAGGAAGGGAAGAGTACTGGAGAAGGGAAAGGAAAGTAGAAATTGATTAATTGATCGACGCTTCAAACCCAGGCACTAGGTCACGTAATGATGCGAGGCAGGAAACAGGGAGAAGAGGATGGGAAGATGAAGGGAGGTGATGAAACAATACACAAGGAAGAGGATGGGAAAGGGAGAAATTATATGAAAAGGCGGAGGAGAAGAGAAACAAACAGAAGGAAAAGGCTAAGTAAGAAAGAGGAAGGCAAGAAGAGGGGAAACAGGAACGTCTGGAAACATTAAGAATATCAGGCTGATGAAGAAAACGGCAGATTATACAAAAAAAAAAAAAAAAAAAATGGAGAGAGAAAAGCGACAATAACTACAGAAAGGGAGACAGTAATTCTAGACAACAATTAAGAATACCACAATTGATGCTTACACATAGATGCCATGCGCGGGAGTGTAATAAGAGACTTGGCTAAAGCTTCCATCTTCAGAGTTTTTCCTTCCTTTCTTCCTTCAAACTCACAAACCAACGAAACTTCCAAAAACCAGCCAGAAAATTCGAGAACTCTTGTGGTTACGTAACAGAGTACTATATATCTCTTGTACTTTCCGTTAATACCTCCTCTTGTATCTGTTCGTTAAGTTATTTCACTATTGGTTCCCTTGAGTTGGTAATAGTGATGGTGGTAGTGGTGGTGGTGGTGGTGGTGAAGGGCCGTAGCCCGGAGGTGCTTCAACTGATCCTCTCCTCTCTCTACCTTCTTCCTATCTGACCTGCCTCGCTCACTCCACTCGCTTATATATGCCAGTACTCTCCCCCCTTTCTCCCATTCTCCCTATTCTCTCCCCCACGCCAGCCTCCCTCTCTCTCTCTCCCCCTCTCCCTATTCTGCGCGGACGAGACACTCCCGGCATGCTAGTTGGCGCACACACACACACACACACACACACTCTCTCTCTCTCTCTCTCTCTCTCTCTCTCTCTCTCTCTCGACAATTTTCATGGGTACTCACTCGCTCTCCCTCTCTCCCTCTGACGCCATGAAGATCATATTCAGAATGAGAGAGAAAATAACTGTCACCTTTACTGATTTACACTGTATCCCCTCGTCTCACTCTCTCTCTCTCTCTCTCTCTCTCTCTCTCTCTCTCTCTCTCTCTCTCTCTCTCTCTCTCTCTCGATCTTATCACAGTCATGGCCAACCCAAACCAACGAACCCAGTCACCCGTGTGTCATTTCTCTCTCTCTCTCTCTCTCTCTCTCTCTCTCTCTCTCTCTCTCTCTCTCTCTCTTGGCGCTCTGACCAGCTGGAGCAAAAACGACCTAGCACAGGAGGAAAATGAGAAAAACGTGTATATATTTGAAACTAGTCCAGGTAGTCATGGAAAAAGTAGTAGTAGTAGTAGTAGTAGTAGTAGTAGTAGTAGTAGTAGTAGTAGTAGTAGTAGTAGAGAGAGAGAGAGAGAGAGAGAGAGAGAGAGAGAGAGAGAGAGAGAGACTGGCTTTCTACAGATCTCTCTCTCTCTCTCTCTCTCTCTCTCTCTCTCTCTCTCTCTCTCTCTCTCTCTCTCTCTCACCACTCAAACCAAGAACAGAAAAAAATAAAAAACGAAGAAAATCAGAAAGAAAAAAATCCTTTCTAAATATATCTACACCATCCCAGCTTCCCGCCTTCCCATCTCCTCACGTGTAGAACACACCCACACTCTACTCCCACTCCGGACCCCCATAACCCTCCCATAGACCCGGTCACCCATTCACGTGCACCGGCTACGTGCTCTGAGGCAAGGCAAGTCACGCGGGTACTGGGACTACCGGCGCCGCTGTTACCAAGTTGGCGGAGCGACCTTGAGCTTACAACTGTCCCTGGCCCTCCTCTTATCCCCCATCCCCCCTCTGCGTCTGTTATCATTACTTTTACACCTCCCACGCTCATTCCAGGGGGTTGTTTTTCTATGTATTGTGTAGAGGGATGTGTTGTAGTGCGGTGTTGTCGTGTTGGGATGCTTGGGAGAAGTGTGGATGGGGTGAAATATTTTAAAAGTTAATCTCTCACTCGTTATCACCATCTTTATCCCTCCAACGCTCATTTCAGGGAGTTGTTTTTCCTGTGCATTGTGTAGGGGGATGTGTTATGGTGATGTGGTGCGGGTGTGGTCGTGTGGGGATGCTTAAGGGTGGAGAAGATGGGGTGAAATGTTTGAGAGATGAATCGTGCGCCCGCCCCCGTGTCAGCGGAGGCATGGCATCCGGTAGAGTATTAGTGAAGGTCGCAGTTGACGTACCGCACTGAATGATGCAATGTCCGTAGGTCTATTGCCAGCCGGCCAGGCATACGGACAGGCAGACAGCCGGCTAGACATGTACATACGTACAGACAGACAAAAAGCCTTGTGGAGGTTTATATTAGGAAAGGTATAACTGTATTTTGATTTTATTGTTTTAGAAAGGCGATCTTCGTAAATTTAAACTCGAGAGAGAGAGAGAGAGAGAGAGAGAGAGAGAGAGAGAGAGAGAGAGAGAGAGAGAGAGAGAGAGAGAGAGAGACCTTCCTACGTCAACTTTTTCATCTGGCTTTTATTTATTCTGACCTACGAGACTACGCGAGGGTCACCGAGAGGAAATAAAGGAGAGAGAGAGAGAGAGAGAGAGAGAGAGAGAGAGAGAGAGAGAGAGAGAGAGAGAGAGAGAGAGAGAGAGAGAGAGAGAGAGAGAGAGAGAGAGAGAGAGAGAGAGAGAGAGAGAGAGAGAGAGAGAGAATGATCAATGACTGCGTAGAAACTGAATGAATTAAGAATGTAGAAATGAAAAAAATGGAGTAAGTTTCTGGCCACAAATGCAATGAATGAAGCGAAACTGTAAAAATAATATAAATAAAGTAAAAAAAAAAAAAGTAAGGTAGTGAAGAAGTGTAAATTTCTGACCGTAAAATCAGTGAATGAATAAATGAAAAGAAAAAAAAGTTAAGTCAAGAGGTGAAAAGTGTTAATTGCTGCCATAAACCGTAACAATTTCTTCGCTATCACAGTCGTTAATAATTAAACACACACATTTGTTATCATTCCCTCAACTTTTTCACACACTCCAAATGAGCAACAAAAATTACCACGATGTCACAATTACACACACACAAACACACACGCACACACACACAATCTATTTTCTTTTCTCCTTTGAGCGAGAATAAAACGGGTCCTTCTTATCTCAGCTTAATAAAACTCTACTCTTTGTTTGCCCCATCTGTCCATGCAAACTACACTCCCATACTGTTCTCAATGTCAACAAACTACGGTCAAACAGTGAAAGAATTAAATTTCGCACCAATTTTCTACGTTATTTAAATTGACCTCTATGAAAATGACCTCTGCTTATCTACCTGCGTGTGTGTGTGTGTGTGTGTGTGTGTGTGTGTGTGTGTGTGTGTGTGTGTGTGTGTGTGTGTGTGTGTGTGTGTTGATCTTCAGTCTCATTACCTACCATTGTTTGTAAATAAGGAGTTGGGTTGAGAAATGAAGAGATGATGATAAAGAGAGGAACAAGGACGAGAGGGAAAGAGCGAACGAAAGAGGGAAAGGAACGGAAGGAGGAGAAATAAGAAAATTGAGTAAAATGTGGTAAAATGGAACAAATAATTAAAGTTGAAGGGAAAAAAGATAAAAAAAAAATTGAGTGAAGATGAAAGCTAACAAAACATTACAGCACGCGTCACAGAAATTAAAAAAAAATTCTCTCTCTCTCTCTCTCTCTCTCTCTCTCTCTCTCTCTCTCTCTCTCTCTCTCTCTCTCTCTCTTGGCAACACGTGTTATTTTAAGAACAGTCAATTACCCAGAGAGAGAGAGAGAGAGAGAGAGAGAGAGAGAGAGAGAGAGAGAGAGAGAGAGAGAGAGAGAGAGAGAGAGAGAGAGAAATTTATACCCCTACAACCTTCCCAAAACCTTTGATGGAGAGAAAAAAAAAACTGAGAACCTCCTCCACCTCCTTCAACCCTTTCCTTAAAAACCACCACCACCACCACCACCACTACCACCACCACCACCACCACCACCACCACCTCCATAAGACACGTGCTGAAGTGTTGACCTTCGTTTTCTTTTTTCTTCTTTAATGAGGTGTAAACGGTGGACAGAAAATGGAGGAGGAGGAGGAGGAGGAAATAAAGAATATAACAATGTAAATGAATATAAAGAGAAATAACAATAAGATAAAATTCTCTCTCTCTCTCTCTCTCTCTCTCTCTCTCTCTCTCTCTCTCTCTCTCTCTCTCTCTCTCTCTCTCTATCATTGTTCTGTTCTCTCCTCTCCTCTTTCACCTCTCCTTTGTTGCGTCGTTCTTCTCACCCTCCTCAACTTCCCTCTTTGTTCTCCTCCTCCTCCTCCTCCTCCTCTTCCTCCTGTTCTTCTTCTTCCTTTATTACGCCCTTCTCGTTATCCTCCTCATCCTTTCTTTATTCTTCTTTATTTTGTCTTCTTCCTTTTTTATTTAATATCCTAACGTTCCCTTTCTTTATTTTTTCATTAACTTCTTTTCGTGTTCAAATTTTCTTTCTTCTTTCTTTCGTTAATCTATTCCTCATTTTTCTCCTCCTCTTCCTCTTCCTCCACTTCTACAGTCTCTCAGGTCCTCCTCTTCTATTAAATCAAATCTGACCTTCCCATCTCCTTTGACCTCTTCCACCACCACCACCACCACCACCACCACAATCTCTATATCTTCCTTCTCTTTCCCTCTCCCTCTCTCCAATAGTTTACCTGTGCCAGTACTTAAATACCACTCTTGTAAATGCTTCCATATGACCCCTGGGTTGTTACTCTTCTTCTTCTTCTTCTTCTTCTTCTTCTTCTTCTTCTTCTTCTTCTTCTTCCTCCTCCTCCTTGATTTTTCTACTATTCCGTCTACTTCCCTTTTTCTTCGTCTATTTCTACTTCTTTCCTCCTCCTATTTCCATTTCTAGTTTTCCTTTTCCTTCTCCATTCTTTCTGTCTCCTCCTCTTCCTCCTTTTTTTCCTTCTATTCCTCCTCTTCTACCTCCTTTCCTTCTCCTACTTCTCCTCCGCCTCGTTTCCTTTTCCTACTCCTCCTCCTCCACCTCCTTCCCTTCTCCTACTACTTCTCAATTCCTTTCTCATCCTTCTTGCCTTCTCCTCCTCCTCCTCCTCCTCCTCCTCCTCCTCCTCCTCCTCTTCCCTTGTACTTCTCTCTCAATTTTTTTCTTCCTCCTCTCTTTCTCCGTAACACGAGTTGGCATCAGTTTATTTTTTTTTCTCTTTCCTTCTCTTCCCCTTCCTCATTTTATTACTTAATACATAATAACGGAATTTCTCTCTCTCTCTCTCTCTCTCTCTCTCTCTCTCTCTCTCTCTCTCTCTCTCTCTCTCTCTCTCTCTCTCATATTTGTAACGGGTAATTGACTACACGCGCCGTTTTTTCTTCACGAGAGAGAGAGAGAGAGAGAGAGAGAGAGAGAGAGAGAGAGAGAATTAATCACGGGGAAACATTCTCTCTCTCTCTCTCTCTCTCTCTCTCTCTCTCTCTCTCTCTCTCTCTCTCTCTCTCTCTCTCTCTCTCTCGTACAGTCATCAGTGGTCAAGAGTTCACGCGATGGTATCTGGCAACACTGCTCCACACGTGCGCTCGTCACAACAGCTGTCCGTGTACCAATTCCTATTCTATCACCATCACTGCCCTTACATTCACTACAATATCTCTATTCTATATATAATGATGGGGTTTAAATGTACAGTTACTCAGTCGTTAAAATAATACGACTTTTTATTTTATTTTAATTTTCTGCTTCCTACGACTTCAATTCTTTCAAGACGGGGGTGGCAAGAAGTTCCCTTGTTTTCGCTAATCCGTTGGTTCTTCCTTTGGGGATTAGCACCTCAGAGGATCTTTTTCCTATATATATTCTGATGTCCTCGGCCAATGCCCCTCTTACATTAATAAAGGGAGTTTAGGAGCTTTGGAAAGTATAAAAGTGAGTTGATATATAGATTTTTTTTTTCATTACTCGTTTCAATACGTTAGCTATTATTTTATTTGATTATTATTGATTTCCTTAAGGTTTTATTTATTTATTATTGGTTTACTTAAGGTTTAGATCAATCAGGCCAGGCATCCATTTTGTGACTGTTATTTGTACCTTTCCTAATCTTATCAGTTTTTTTTTTTTTTTTTTGGTGTGGTGTGTACTACTACTACTGCTCTCTCTCTCTCTCTCTCTCTCTCTCTCTCTCTCTCTCTCTCTCTCTCTCTCTCTCTCTCTCTCTCTCTCTCTCTTGTAAAGCCACGTACAAAAGATACAAACTACATAAAACATTGATCGTGTATTTACATTGAAGTTCGAGATGATGATGTCAACTACACACAAATACGTACACAATGTAACACTACCCAAGCAATTGTGAACATTCAATGCTCTCTTTCTCTCTCTCTCTCTCTCTCTCTCTCTCTCTCTCTCTCTCTCTCTCTCTCTCTCTCTCTCTCTC
>NC_087175.1:1220000-1237500 GCF_035594125.1 Scylla paramamosain | reverse complement strand
AATATTCACACTATGTACTTGCAAACGCCTACACCTTTCGTATTATTAGTCTGTGTACTTACCTTCACACACACACACACACACACACACACACACACACACACACGTAGCTTTACAAGAGAACTAAATATAAAAGTCTACACATTTTAATTATCTATGCATCCCTTCTAATTTCGTTTATGTTCATGCTTACTTTAACATCATTCGCATGGCTATAGGTGAAAAGGCACGGGTTTTTAAGGGTATTTTTACGATTCTAGTTATAGACGAACAAGATTTCTACATTATTAACAGGAGAAACACGCTTGAGAACCCGGCTAGTCATCTCTGTGGCCTTTGAAAACTGTAGTAGTGAGAGTGCACGGCGTTTCTGAGTAAATGTGTCTTGTGCAATTTTTCAAGCAATTTACGTCTTTGTATACCGGGGTGAATATAATCGTAAAACTTGATTCTCGTTATGATATGCATGATAACTAAATTCCTGGCGTACATTCCTGATAACTAAACATCCATGATAACTAAATTTCTGGTATTTGCGGTTATATGATAAAGGAACGTACATTAATTATTGTTAAATGTGTAGGAATAATGTATATATGTAGGATGAGGTGTTTCTTGTCACGAATTCATGTTTTTAAAGTCCACCAGGAACAATGACATGCAATTGGTGGTAAAAATATGTAATTACCCTATTACTGTTACGAATTACTACAATTATTACTTGCTGTCTACTTTATTACTACAGTTTGTCTACTACTACTACTACTACTATTACAATACTGCTAATGTTTTGTATAGTTACCTTGACAACACTACTACAACTACTACTACTACTACTACTACTACTACGGTACTGCTCCTATTTGGTAGAGTTACCCTCACAACTACTACAACTACTACAATTACAACTACAACCACCACAAGACAAACCATACCAACACTACAACCACAACAAAAACAAACTAATTTACACACAAAGAACACCAACAATAAACTAAAAAAAATAAATAAATAAAAATAAAAACAAATAAATAAATACAAAAGAAACAAGAAATACGAACCAAATCAAATAATTATCCTTCATACTAATACAACACTAAAGACAGACAGACAGACAGACAGACAGACACAGACCTTGTATTGCCCCAAACGAGGCAGTTAGTCGGTCCCGCCTCTGCAGAAGGGATAGGAGGGGAGCTGCTGGGAGTGAGAGGAGGAGGAGGAGGAGGAGGAGGAGGAGGAGGAGGAGGAGGAGGAGGAGGAGGAGGAGGAGGAGTGAAAGGAGGAGGAGGAGTGAAAGGAGGAGGAGGAGGAAAGTACGAGGGAAAAGGAAAGAAGGAAAAGGAGGTGATGGGAAAGAATGGATGAAAAGGGGTGATGGGAAGGAAAAATGAAAGAATAGGAGATATAGGTATGGGTGAAGGGAGAAATGGGGGTGATGCAATGGAAGGGAGAAGTGAGAGGGAGGCGAAGGGAGGAGTGAAGGAAGGATAGTGATGATGGGAGGGAAGAAGAAAAAGGAAGGGGGGGTGATGGGAGGGTAAGAAGGAAGAGGAGGAGGATATGAGTATTGAGAATAGAAAGAATGGGAAGATTTGATGGGAAGAAAGAAGGAAGAAGAAATGGGGAAGGAGAAATGAATGAGAACGGAGGAAGGAAGGAATGGGAAATGGTAATGAAAAAAGGAAAGGGAGAAGAGAGAGAGAGAGAGAGAGAGAGAGAGAGAGAGAGAGAGAGAGAGAGAGAGAGAGAGAGAGAGAGAGAGAGAGAGAGAGAGAGAGAGAGAGAGAGAGAGAGAGAGAGAGAGAGGAGGGGGGGATAAGACAATAATGAAATGAGAGAAGCATGATTTGAAAGGAGGAAGAGGAGGAGGAGGAGGAGGAGGAGGAGGAGGAGGAGGAGGAAGGGCAGGCAGGCAGACAGACAGTTAAACAAGATGGTTAGTTGGCAGCAATTAAAAGAACATCAAATTACTGTTAGTAGTTCCAACACTAACTAACCCAACATGTGTTATTTACAATTACTTATACCCACAATAATATTTACACCATGAATACTAACTAAACATAACTAAGAAATAAATAACATCCTTATCTTGTCCTCTCGAACCTAAGAAATTGATCCCTAAGCCTCTTTAAAACAAACAAAACATTCATTTACCCCCTTAACTAAGTACTAAGTTAATATAACCCTTTTATGCCCCTTCGAAGCATTTTTTTTACCCCCTTAACTAAGTACTAAGTTAATATAACCCTTTTATGCCCCTTCGAAGCATTTTTTTTACCCCCTTAACTAAGTACTAAGTTAATATAACCCTTTTATGCCCCTTCGAAGCTAAAGAATTAATCTCCAGTCTCTCGTAATAAAAAAAATAAATAAATAAGTAAATAAATTAGTATCCCCTCGTAAGATCAGGTCACTCCCATTTTCTGTACCTCCAGCAATATTTTTTTTTTCGCATCTTAGTATCTATTATCATTTTCTGTCCCCTTGAAGCTAAGATATTAAACACCAACCACTCTAAAACAAAAAAAAATTCAACCTTTACCACCTCAATACACCACGCCTCTCCCTCCCTCCCTCCCTCTCTCTCTCCCTCTCTTTCTCCTCCATCAGAACAACACGCTTTTCACTAGCCCCGTCAAAACAAGAATATTTAGCTCCCGTTTAGATGAAAAGACTATGATTTGAGCCACACAGCCTCCACATGACAGTAAAGGAGATTAGTCCTCTCAAAAAACAAGTAATTTTTCACCTCTTTCCCCTCAACATCACTGAATAATTTTTCTTCGTCCCCTCTACGTAAATTCCTTCTCAGACTAACACCCACACACTTTCTCAAAACAATACAGACATACAAATATACATAAAAAAAATAATAAAACACCCAGAAATAACCTACAATCTTCAAAAATATTCCCCCTACAAAACGAAAATTCCAAATCAGACATTTCAAAGCATACAGTCCCTTTAAAAATGGACGCTATTCACTGCATGTTATTACTCATATTCCTGCTCTTATTACTCACCCTGCGTGGTCGTCGGGGTGCACACGCGGCCCCTAGAGGCACACAGGCGGCTGGCGAGGCTCTGAGCGGCTTTGATTGGCCGAATAGCTGCCATTACACGATTGGAGAAGACACGCGACTATTCCCCTTACTGGCTTGGCGGTGACTGAAGCCTGCGCCGCGTGGCTGTGTGATTTTGTTCTTCCCGCCGTCAGTGTTGCCAGATCTCACCACTTCATGCTGCATCTTTAGTCGATATTTGTTTTTCTTTCCTTCTCTTTTTTTCTTTTTTTTTTTTTTTGAAGGCAAGAACTGATTAATTGTTTGACTGGTTGCTTGATTAATTTGTTTGTACGCCACAGTGCCTGGAAAGTAGAGATAAAACAAATAAATAAAGAAAGAAAGAAAGAACAGCTGGAGGGGAAACAGGGAAGAGAAAGAGGAAAAGAAGGAAATAGAAAGAAATGAGACGAAAGAAGGAAAGATACAGAAGATGAATAGGGAGGGGCATTAGATAGGTGGAAAATAGATAAGAGAAATGGAAGGGAAGAAGAAAAGTGAAGAAAAAGAGGGGGAGAGAAGACAAAGGAAAATGAATAAATGATGAGAGAGAGAGAGAGAGAGAGAGAGAGAGAGAGAGAGAGAGAGAGAGAGAGAGAGAGAGAGAGAGAGAAGGGGGGAAAATCAATCGAGATAAAATAAGAAAGACTGAAAGGAAAGAGAAAACGAAAAGGACGGAACAAAACAAGGGAAGGAAGAAGATAATATGAAGAAAAGGGAAGAAAAAACAAAGACAAATAAGGAAAAGACAGAAAAGAAAGGGAAGAAGAGAAAAGGGAAATAAATATAAAAGAATAGAGAAACATTCGTAGATAACAAGTGATAAATAAATCAATAATAAACGTGGAATTCTAATAAAATAACTCAATAAGGAGTTGATAATTATATAACTAATAAATCTTACCTTTTATGTAATTCAGCGCAGATTTCATAATTATAAGTGTTACCTGAGATTGAGGAAGAGAGGTGAAAGGGTAGAAGAAGAAGAAGAAAAACAAGAACAACAAGAAGAACAAGAACAAGAAAGAAAGAAAAAAATGAATGATTGATAGAAGAAAGAACAGCAATACAATATAAAACTCTCTCTCTCTCTCTCTCTCTCTCTCTCTCTCTCTCTCTCTCTCTCTCTCTAACACTGCCCAGTCTGCGGTACGAGGCTAACGGGGATCTGGCGCAAGCTCAGGACAACAACTTGCCAAGGAAAGGGCAGTGACGTGGTTTGCTTCGAATCACCCTGGAGTATTTAAAGGCTAATGCAGGGGATGGCTGTTAGCGGTATGTGATTAAATATTTATCTTTCATTGGTATTTTTATTTTTTTTTATTTTTCATTTGGGTTTAAATTTACTTGTTTATTTTTATTTTTTTCTCCTTCTCTTTCTCTCGTCTATAAATATTGTTTTCTTCAGCGCCAAAGGACTAACTCTTGCATATTGTTCGTAGTTGATATGACTAAGAGACACACACACACATACACACACACATTGCACGGTCTCTTGTCTGTAAGTATGTACGAGTATGTATGAGTATGTGAGTATGCAAGACGAATACTCCACACAATTCTCTCTCTCTCTCTCTCTCTCTCTCTCTCTCTCTCTCTCTCTCTCTCTCTCTCTCTCTCTCTCTCTCTCTCTCTCTTTGTCCTTAAAAAATCCTGTCCTTAAAATTCAAAGGAACACACACACACACACACACACACTACACACCACCACCACCACCACCACCACGCCTTCCACTAATGCATTGCTCCATTTGGGGAAAAAAATGTCTTTCCTCATATCCATATTTGTTGTCTCCCTCGTTAGGTTTCCTTACTGACACACATAACACACACACACACACACACACACACACACACACACAATCACATGGACTGCAACGTGTAGGCCTGATAAGTGAGGACGAGAGAGAAAACGACTATTGTGAGGAAGAAAACGACTAATTTTAAAGGGTAGCTTGTATAAAATTTGAAACTGACACTGGAGGAGGAGGAGGAGAATGATGATGAGGAAGAAGAATAAGTAGTACATGAACAAAAAGTAGTAGTAGTAGTAGTAGTAGTAGTAGTAGTAGTAGTAGTAGTAGTAGTAGCAGTAGTAGTAAAAGAAAACAACAAAAGCAGCAACAACAACAACGACAACAACAACAACAACAACAACAACAACAGAAGAGAAGATCGCAAGGACTGCCAGGAAGGGACGAAGGCTGTGAGTGCGTGGGTGGAGGCGCGGGCGGTGCAGCAGTGGAACAGCACAGCCCGCCCACTCACACAGCTGCCTTGTGCCTTTAACCAAGTATAAAAAAGTCAACCTTCCTTCACCGAGAAACCGCGCACATTTTTCGTTATCATCATTACCGTTTTCGTCTTCACTGTGATGAATTTCTCGGTAAACTGAATTTTTCACTCGTCTGTTTCACTTTCTCTGCGTCTTTTGTTGATTAATAAAATGCATTCACCCCAAACCCACAGATTTTGATTCTTTGCTCACAATCTCTGTCTCCACAACACATAACGTGAGATGCGTTGTTAAAGATTAGCCACTTCAGAAGCCATTACCGACTATGACTAGAGATATTACAAGGATCTACTCACACAACCCAGGATACAACACCGCCACAGTTCTCTCACGGCGGCTGAACAAAACACTGGCTACGACTAGAGTTGGCGCGACCTTTGCGGAACAAGTTTAGCCAAGACCAAAATTAACCTCAGAATAAAGAATCAAGGCATAATTTCCCTTATTCTTTTCTCTCTTATTAAAATGTCTATATAAGGTTGAAAGTAAAGCCGTTATTGGTTGACAACAGCCAGTCAAAACCACCAAGATGACGCTGGCTGGGGGATAACCTGAATACTTAAACGTCTAAACATTATCGTACGCTTCTGCCCGCCCCACTCATATCACACAAACTTATCAAGAAGCATGCATGTCACTTGTGTGGAAATATTTGATGACTAGCATGCAAATACATGATAGAGAGGTGGCCCACAAAAGGTACTTAAGCCTTCCATCACCAGAATCTCATGCACTTTATATTTCTGCCCGGAACCATGCCGAGTCTGTTCTCCAACTAGCCAAAAACTCCTTCTTTAACAGAAAATGTCAAAACCTTTCAAGATCTAACTCCCCTCGTGATTTCTGGCATCTAGCCAAAAATATCTCCAATAACTTTGCTTCTTCTTCTTTCCCTCCTCTATTTCAACCAGATGGCACCACTGCTATCACATCTATTTCTAAAGCTGAACTCTTTGCTCAAACCTTTGCTAAAAAATTCTACCTTGGACGATTCTGGGCTTGTTCCTCCCTCTCCTCCACCCTCTGACTACTTCATGCCACGTATTAAAATTCTTCGCAATGATGTTTTCCATGCCCTCGCTGGCCTAAACCCTCGGAAGGCTTATGGACCTGATGGGGTCCCTCCTATTGTTCTTTGAAACTGTGCCTCTGTGCTTGCACCTTGCCTAGTCAAACTCTTTCAGCTCTGTCTGTCAACATCTATCTTTCCTTCTTGCTGGAAGTTTGCCTACATTCAACCTGTTCCTAAAAAGGGTGACCGTTCTAATCCCTTAAACTACCGTCCTATTGCTTTAATTTTCTGCCTATCTAAAGTTTTTGAATCTATCCTCAACAGGAAGATTCTTAAACATCTATCACTTCACAACGTTCTATCTGATCGCCAGTATGGGTTCCGTCAAGGCCGCTCTACTGGTGATCTTCTGGCTTTCCTTACTGAGTCTTGGTTATGGTTTTGGTGAAACTTTTGCTGTTGCCTTGGACATATCAAAAGCTTTTGATAGAGTCTGGCACAAATCTTTGATTTCCAAACTACCCTCCTACGGTTTCAATCCTTCTCTCTGTAACTTCATCTCAAGTTTCCTTTCTGACCGTTCTATTGCTGCTGTGGTAGACGGTCACTGTTCTTCTAAATCTATTAACAGTGGTGTTCCTCAGGGTTCTGTCCTGTCACCCACTCTCTTCTTATTATTCATTAATGATCTTCTAAACCAAACTTCTTGTCCTATCCACTCCTATGCTGATGATACCACCCTGCACTTTTCCACGTCTTTTCATAGACGTCAACCCTTCAGGAGGTAAACATATCACGCAGGGAAGCCACAGAACGCTTGACTTCTGATCTTTCTAAAATTTCTGATTGGGGCAGAGCAAACTTGGTATTGTTCAATGCCTCAAAAACTCAATTCCTCCATTTATCAACTCGACACAACCTTCCAGACAACTGTCCCCTCTTCTTCAATGACACTCAACTGTCCCCCTCTTCTACACTGAACATCCTCGGTCTGTCCTTTACTTATAATCTGAACTGAAAACTTCACATCTCATCTCTAGCTAAAACAGATTCCATGAAGTTAGGTGTTCTGAGACGTCTCCGCCAGTTTTTCTCACCCCCCCCCAGCTGCTAACTCTGTACAAGGGCCTTATCCGTCCATGTATGGAGTATGCTTCACATGTCTGGGGAGGTTCCACTCATACTGCTCTTCTAGACAGGGTGGAATCAAAAGCTTTTCGTCTCATCAACTCCTCTCCTCTAACTGACTGATTTCAGCCTCTCTCTCACCGCCGCAATGTTGCATATCTAGCTGTCTTCTACCGCTATTTTCATGCTAACTGCTCTTCTGATCTTGCTAACTGCATGCCTCCCCTCCTTCCGTGGCCTCGCTGCACAAGACTTTCTTCTTTCTCTCACCCATATTCTGTCCGCCTCTCTAACGCAAGAGTTGACCAGTATTCTCAATCATTCATCCCTTTCTCTGGTAAACTCTGGAACTCCCTGCCTACTTCTGTATTTCCACCTTTCCTATGACTTGAATTCCTTCAAGAGGGAGGTTTCAAGACACTTATTCATCAATTTTTGACCACTGCTTTGACCCTTTTATGGGATTGGCATTTCAGTGGGCATTTTTTTTATTAGATTTTTGTTGCCCTTGGCCAGTGTCCTTCCTACATAAAAAATAAATAAATAAATAAATAAATAAAAATATTTATTCTCTTCAATTTTTATTTTTTTCTTCGTTTTTTTTTTTATCCCCTTTCCTTTATCCTATCAAAATATTTACCTTATTTTGCTTGTCTTCTCTTCTTTCATCTTTTCCTTCTTTCCTCATATCCCGTTCTCTCAAAACCTATGCATTTATTTTGCTCGTATTTCATGTTTTCCTTCAGTCTCTCCTTCCATCTTTTCGTCCTCCCTCTCCT
This sequence comes from Scylla paramamosain, assembly GCF_035594125.1. Lineage (NCBI taxonomy): Eukaryota > Metazoa > Arthropoda > Malacostraca > Decapoda > Portunidae > Scylla > Scylla paramamosain. The sequence goes on along the minus strand of NC_087175.1, from coordinate 1,229,217 downwards.
CCCATCGCATTCCCTTAAAACCCACACGCTTCACCACTTTAATGACCAATAAAAGACCACAGAATATAAGAGATCAGTGTATATTCATATAAAAGAAAATAACAACAACAATTCACAAAACTCCCAGCAAGATCACATCAAGAGAGAGAGAGAGAGAGAGAGAGAGAGAGAGAGAGAGAGAGAGAGAGAGAGAGAGAGAGAGAGAGAAACACCAAGCGTACTTAGAAAATAAAATAAAATAGAAAAAAAAGTGTGTGTGCGTGTGTCCTGCTGTACCCATAATGCCTCTGATGGGGTGACATGTACAGTAAGCTGCAAGAAGACACAAACTGGATGCCCTTCTGTTTAAGCTTTCATCTGTCTGTGCTCTCTCTCTCTCTCTCTCTGCCTTCCTCTCCCTATATAAGATGACTACTGGGGCCTCCTCTGCTGGGAATGGTTGGGTTTACTGTTGATAGGCCTAGATAGTCCCAGAAATACAGGCATACAGGCACAGGTAGGGTATTGCTTGTCACACTAATGGGCACTCTTACAGCTCCTCTCTCTCTCTCTCTCTCTCTGCACTTCTAGCAGCCTCAGCCCTAAACACACACACACACACATACAAGAGGACAATGTTAGCAAAGTATTCTACAACAAATGAGCAACATTAACTAGTGGTTTTATAATGAAGAAGTGGTCAGAAGTAGGCTTACATCTAACCCTTTCATTGCCATCCATTTTTTTTTCCCATAATCCTCTGCAACTCTCCAATTATTGTTTTTCACTCATGCATGTTAATTAATTATATAACCTTGATAGAAAATTAATCCTTTATTATCTCTAAATGTAGCAAAAGACAACCAAAGGAGTGAAAGGGTTAACACAGAAATTACTTCACAGCTGGTCAACATTCACAAGGAAAGATTCTGTAACTCAATGTTGTTCCCATCCACATCACATTCCTGGCCTCTTCCTTGCCACTACAAACACAAGCCTTCCACGTTCTGCTGTCCTCTCTCTCTCTCTCTCTTCTGGGTATCTCATCCTGGTAAACAATAATGATAGAAAGGATCGGCTGCCACAAAAAAATAGCATCTGTGTGGGTCAAATACATCAATTTCTTTCCTTTTCATAGTATAACCCAGGTGTTTCTGCACAAAATATAGTGAAATCTTGGATGTATTGTAATATAATCTAATACAAAAGAGGTGTTACATTCAAATACTGATTGCTGTGTTTCCTAATCCAAGGTACAACTGACAACAAATGCAGTAAACACACACACACACACACAAACACATTACCTTTATATGACACAGGACATTACAAGCTTGACTCAATCCTGTAAAAAATGCAATTATGTACTAACTTAAAGGCTTGTCACTAGTTGCCTTGCTCCTAATACTCTCTCCTAACATGCTCTGCACCTCCACAGCCACTGATCTGAGGTTACAATGCAGCTTAACTCTATCACAGCCACAACAGTGAGGTCCCTGCCTGCCCAACCCCCCCCCCCAAACAGTCTGTGCAGGCATCACACAAGTACACAATGCCCTCAAAAGTGGAGTAATGTGCTGATTTAGAATGGTTGGGGAAATGAATGCTTGTTTGTGACTTTTCTGTATGTATTTTTGTTGTCCTTGGCTGGTGTCCCTCCCATATAAAATATAAATAAGTAAATAAATAAATAAATAAATAAAAAAAATAAAAAAATAAAAATAATAATATGATCGTTTTACTGTAATACATCTCCTTGACTGACTGACTGACTGGTTGACTGACTGACTACACACCTGCACACACACACACCAAATCCACTTGTATCAAGCTGAGTGGGGCTGATATGCCCGACCCTCACCACCAGCTGCCGACACCCCTGGGAAAGCTGAGGGTGTGACAATGTGGTGTCAGTTGTGGTGTCAGGCCCGTGAGGAAGCCTGGTCCCACTGACACCCCTCAACTGACAGCCTTCAACCAAGAGCCTTCAAAGGACAGCTGGCGACACCCCTGGGAAGGCTGAGGGCATAACACAGGGTTTCTACAGCTGCTCACTAGTAAAGAAAATGTAAGAGGTTGCTGTGTGTGTGTGTGTGTGTGTGTGTGAACAAGGCCATGTTGTCTGTGGTGGTGCCTTGGTAGTACAGTTAAGCCAGTCAGCCAGTCAGCCACCTAACCTTGACAAGACTCAGACAGTGACATCCATTCCCTCAGCCTTTCTGCAACACAAGTGCATTAAGTTTTCATGAAAAGTGCCTCCCTTCACAGCCTCCTTCAGCAGCACCAGGCAGGAGTCAGGGCCAGGCAGGGCTTGTTCACCGCCTGCCACGGTCACACACAGGTACAAACACAGGTACTCAGGTACGGACACACACACACACACACACACACACACACACACACACACACACACACACACACACACACACACACACACACACACACACACACACACACAGGTCAGGCTGCCTTGTATGTGACTTGCGACACTTCAGTTTACATGTATTTGATATCACAGATGGACAAACACACACACACACACACACACACACACACACACACACACACACACACACACACACACACACACACACACACACACACACGGGAGGGATAAGTTAATGGAAAAGAAATACTATGCTAATTTCACACTAAACTAAAAAAAAATAGTGTGAGGAATATGACAACAGTGCAACAGAAACTCAGTCACCAAATGCTTCCCTTTTCCAACAAATCATTTTACGAACGAAATTTTTAACTCCTAATTGCCTCGGCTGCCATACCACAAGTCGGTTCTCGAACAAGCCACTCAGCACCTTATTCTTTATCCAGTTGAAAATGTACACATGAAATAAGTCACCCAGTTGTAAATATATGTATGAAGTAAGTACAACACTCATCTACATTGCATGAGTGACGTGTTGAGTGTTGAGGCGTGGCAACACTGTGCTACCACTTCCCAGCTGGACAGACCCCACTCTTTCTGAGGCTTGAGGGGAAACTGCAGCAGCCGTGTCTGTTGGGGTGACTGAGCTGAGTCTGCCGCCCGCCTGTCATCACTCTACTCGCCACAAACCGATTCTCATGTCAAGTTTTTTCGCTCATGCAATGAAAGCAGTTCCTAATTGACTCGGCATCACTGACTTCCGAGTGCTGGCATCATGGGACTTTCCTGTGTGATCGTGTGCACCGAGTAGTGTTGTAAGTTTAAAGAAGCAATAACCTGGTGACTGGGAATGGACTGATCTGCTCTACATTGAGTGCTATGGGGAAAATAGCTTTGGTTCCCCTAACACTTCAGATTTTGAGCAGCATTAACCAAGAAATTCGGCTCAACAACTGAGATTCCACTGCACTCTAGAATATACTTGGCCAACACAAGCATACAGGTACATAGTATTCATTCACCAACGATTAGTGATGAACCACACTACAAGGAGTCATAAAGTGTGACATTAACCTTCAACACGAGACTCAAAACAAAGCAGGTGTGAGAAATACAACACTGCACAACACACTCCATTACTGGCACAACACAACAGGTACTCAGGTCTTGGTGGGGGAAATTGAAGCTGAAAAAAAATGGCACTTGAAAATATATGAAAATGATAAGGAAAATGCTTTGTGCAATGTGCAGGGACGTGTTGTAGTGCCTCAGCCTGGATAGAGAGGGGGACAGGCAGACAGGCAGGGGGGTGGGGGGGTTAAGGAGTGCCTGGTGCCTGCTTCATGTTGGGTGGGGCCTAGACGGTACCAGTGCCTCCTGCCTTCACTTCCAGGTCAGTTGCCACACACAAGCCCAGCACCTCCTGTCCTTGCTCTCTCCTGTCGGCAGAAATGCAATCTTTAACAACTTACAAATAGATGGTGAGTAAATTAAACTATCATTGACTTCGTAAATATATAATAAAGAGGAGAATAAATATATCTGTACACCAGGTCAGTAATCCCACACAGGGCAGCTCAGACAAGGTACTACACGAACACACACACACACACACACACACACACACACACACACAGGGACTTGTACACCACAGCTAGCCACACACATGCACAGAAAGGCCTCCACAGCAAATAAGCAATATCAATAGAATGTTGTCTACATTTAGAAACCGTTGTCAGCATCTCCACTACTTGCAAAAGGCTCTAGTTGACGTGACAACGGTTTATTAAGGGTGTTTCTTTGGTTCTAGTGATAGATTAACAAGTTTTCTGCATAATTAAGAAAATAAACAGTCTTAAGATCTTGATTAGTCATTTCTGTGGCCTTTGAAAACAGTAGTGATGAAGTAACATGGATTTTTAAGAGTGTTTCTGTGATTCAAGTGACAGATTAACATTTCTACATTACTAACAGGCAAAACAGTCTTGAAAACTCGGCTAATCATCTCTTTGGCCTTTGAAAACAGTAGCAATGAAGTAACAAGGGTTTTTTAAGCGTTTCTGTGATTTAAGTGACAGATTAACAACATTTCTACATTACTAAAAGGCAAAACACTCTTCAGAACCCAGCTAATTATCTGTGAGCTCTTTGAAAACAGACTTGGCAAAAGAGCAAACCAATTTCTGAACACAAACACACGAATACGAACCAAAAATTCACCTTTCTTCCCTACCACCCACCACCACCATTAGTAGTAGTAGTAGTAGTAGTAGTAGTAGTAGTAGTAGTAGTAGTAGTAGTAGTAGCAGTAGCAGTAGTAGTAGTAGTAGCAGTAGTAGTGTTGCCATCATCCTTCCCCTGGTGAGCGGCCTTGCGTCTCACCATCTTCCTGTGTTTGGCTCCTTTGAGGTGTGCTAGCCAGATGTGGTCCCCCAATGAAGACCCTTTGGCACACCTCACACTCATGCCGAGTCTTGGTGTCTGAGGGGGAGTAAGTGTGTATGAGAGAGGGAGGGAGGAAGAGATGGAGAGGGTGTGTTAAGGAAGGAGCTGCATGTGTGTGTGTGAGTGTGTGTGTGTAACCATCTCAACACCTTATCTTACTGTTTAGCACACAATCAATCACCTATACAGCAATTAATTAGGATTGAATAGCTATTTTCTACACTTCAAAAAAAAACAGACTTAATACTCAAATACATATCAATCTTAAAACTAGAGGTCAAAATATTCAAGTCATTTTCCATCATCACGCAGATCACAGTGACATGAATCTCTCTTGAAAAAGTTTAGAAGAGTACATGGACAAAGAAAACGGGAGGGGAGGTGAGGAATAGGGGGTGGGGGGCTGTCCTAAACTCCCCAGCCACCCTTACTCCCCCATTCTCCCTTCTCACCTTCCCTCTCCTCCATCACACACACACACACACACACACACACACACACACACGCACACGCACACGCACACAGACACTCTCTCCCTCATCCTCGTCTCTTGCCTCCAACACTCATTCTCTCCCTTGCTCTTACTCCCACCCCCTCACACCCCCTTCCCTCCCTCTTCTCCCCACCAGCACTGCTCAAGGGTGAGGCAAGGGTGAGGGGTCAGTGCCACACACACACACACACACACACAACAACACAAGACAGGGCAATAGCCTCTACACTCTCTCTCTCTCTCTCTCTCTCTCTCTCTCTCTCTCTCTCTCTACTACCCACTCCTTCTGGCACTGTCTGGCCCTCCTGGGGGTTGGCGGGCAGCAGGTCTGGCACTCGGCCCTCTATCACAGCCTGGACCACCGCCTGGGCCGGCCCCCCACCCTGGCACTCCAGCAAGATGGGTCTGTGGCATCCAGCGTGTACAGTGGTGGCACCTGGAGAGAGAGAGAGAGAGAGAGAGAGAGAGAGAGAGAGAGAGAGAGAGAGAGAGAGAGAGAGAGAGAGAGAGAGAGAGAGAGAGAGAGAGAGAGAGAGAGAGAGAGAGAGAGAGAGAGAGAGAGAGAGAGAGAGAGAGAGAGAGAGAAAATGAATGACTAGGATGCACATGTTGGCTTTATTTATATCCTGTGTGTGTGTTGGGGAGGGGAATGGGGAATGGGAGATGTCTGTGGGGGTTATTTGGAGTTATGGGGGTGGTGGAAGCCTTTAGGGGGTGGGTTCTGTAATGGGTGTGTGAAAGAGGGTGAATCTGTTATGGCAGGGAGGGAGGGGGAGAGGTACTTTTAAATGGGGTGGGGAGAATAATAGGGGGAGGGATAGTATCTAGAGGTGACAGGGGAGGGGGTAGGGGGGTCTAGAATAGTAAAGGTCCTATTAGCAGCAGTCCAGATGCAGCACAAAGGCAAACAAACAAAGAAACGAACCATTAACCTCACTACTACACTATCAATGAGTGGCAGGATAGTAAGCTGGCACAGTGCATGGGTGGATAGTACCTGGGATAGTCTGGGAGGATGTGGGAGAGGGGGGTAGGGGGCAGCGTAGTACCATGGGAGGGGAGAAGAGGGGGTGGGATATGGCATTATTTAAATAGAAAGAGTATTTTGGGTGTGTGTGGGGGAGTGAGTATTTGAGGGTAGTTTAGGGGTGGTACAGGGGGTGGGGGTACTGTCTGGGGTACTGTGGGAGGAAGTTGGGGGAAGGGGTAGTTTAGGGTAGTGTGGGGGGAGGTAGGATGGTTAGTTTAGGGTACCAGGGTAAAGGGTGAGTGTCTAGGGTACTCAGGGTAGGATGGGTACTGTCTGGCATCGTCTGGCACTCTGGTACTGTCTGGCCGAGTCACAGGGTTATAAGAAAGGCAGGTCTTTAATCTGTCTTTAATCATTTGCTTAGTTTAGAAGGTGCTGGGGTGAGAGACTTCCCTATACACACACACACACACACACACAACGCTGGCAGGACTGGTGTGTGTGTGTGTGTGTGTGTGTGTATGAGAGAGGAAGAAGGAAGGAGAAAGAAGAGATTGTGAGATGGAGATGTGTGGAGGGAGGGAGGGAGGGAGGGAGGGAGGGAAGGAAGGAAGGAAGGAAACAGACACTCGAACAGCTAGCCTACATTCATTTTAAATATTCATAACTTTTCTTGCTTAGGAAGTGAAGAAGAAGAAGTGAAGGGTGAGAATAAGGTTCATTTAACCCTACCACTGCTGTACAACAATTCCCACAACCCACTACAACATTTTTTTCCACTTTTCCTATCGCAGTTCCTTGAATATAAAGTTGCATGGCTTAGAAAGGACAACAATAAATTTCCTTTCCTTCCCCTCCTCTGTGTTTCCTGCCTATAATTTCCCACAATGCTAAGATGACTACAGCTGTGAAAACGGTGAAGTTACAGTAAATTTAAGCACTTCCAAGCCAAACTGTGCACGATGCTACGAAAACATTTAGTCCCCCCATCAAGGAGATTACAACATTTACATTTCCAGACACGCTACAGTCAAATCTCGTCGTCCAAGAGGGGTGTGGGGGTCGGGTTAAGGGGTGGACAGGTGACAGGGGAGGGTAGGAAGGGGAGGGGAGGGTAACATACTGTCTGTCTATTCCAGACAACAACAAAGCAGGGAAGAATTAGGGAAGTGAGAAGGAAAACAGGTTAGGTTAGGTTTATTTGTTTACGAGGAAAGTGAAAAGGGAAAAAATGTTATTGACTTCTTGATCACCCACACACAAACTGAGAGAGGATTGATAAAAGTCGGAAAATGGGAACAAGACTCAAATATCTGTCCGTCTGTCTGTCTGCCCAACAAACAAACTAAGAATATACGAAGGAAAAGGGAAAAGAAAAAAATCTCGTCAGAATTATATTAAGTTCACGATCTCTGGCAACAAGGGGGTCAGGAGAGCAGGAGAGAGAGAGAGAGAGAGAGAGAGAGAGAGAGAGAGAGAGAGAGAGAGAGAGAGAGAGAGAGAGAGAGAGAGAGAGAGATACAGCCCAAATACTCCTTTTATTATGCGCCTCATTAAGTTCTAAGGAATTCAGTATCTCTCTCTCTCTCTCTCTCTCTCTCTCTCTCTCTCTCTCTCTCTCTCTCTCTCTCTCTCTCTCTCTCTAAACTTTATAGATACGCCAAATATTTCTCCTCGTCTCTCTCTCTCTCTCTCTCTCTCTCTCTCTCTCTCTCTCTCTCTCTCTCACTGCCCCCATTGCGCGATTCACTAAAACTCTACATGCGTTTCAACTGAATTCCCAGACAGTTATGGTAATCGGTGTGTTTATTTCATCTGCTTGCTGTTCCTGTCTCCTGTGTGTATAATTTGTATGGTTCCCCTTCTTGTTGCTGTTGTAAATATTCAGGCAATGTTTGTTTGTCTTTAAAATTTGTCTAGTTTTCTCCTTTTTCTTAATATTTTGTCTAATTTTTCCTCTCTTTAATATTTGTCTAGTTCTCTTCTTTTTTTAACATCTATCTAGCTTTCCTCCTCTTATTAATATCTCTAATCTTCTTTAAAATTTGTCTAACCTTCTTTCTTCCTGTAAAATTGTGCTTGATCTAAAAAGGAGGACATGGAAGAGGAGGAGGAGGAGGACGAGCAGGAGGAGGAAGATAGAGAAAGAGAGGAAAGGTGAGAGATGTTTATAGATGCAATGAAGACAAGCTTATAATGGGAGGGAGTGAGGTGGCAAGGGTGTCAGGAGAGAGGAGGAGGAGGAGGAGGAGGAGGAGGAGGAGGAGGAGGAGGAGGAGGAGGAGGAGGAGGAGGAGGAGGAGGAGGATGGAAAAGAAGAGAAGAGATGAGAGAAAGTTTATTGATGCAGTGAGGACAAGCTTGTAATGAGTGACTGAGATAGTGTAGCTGTGTTAGGAAAGACAAGGAGCATGTGTGAGGAAGAGGAGGAGATGGAGAAAGAGACGAGTGCGTGCGAGATAAATATTATAGAAAAAAAAAAGAGAAAGAAAAGAAAAAAGTGAGAATATTTATAGATAGTTAAAGGAAACAAGTTAGTATTTGGGTAACTGAGGAAGACAGAGAATAGAGATAAAGAGAATATTTAAGACACCAACTTCACCCCTCCCTCCCCCACCTTTCCTCCCACTGACCTGCCTGAAGAAGGAATGAAAGATGATCCCCTTGTATATATAAAAAAAAAACATTAATTAATATCTTAAACACTCCCCAGCCACCAGATTAGGGCAGATTTAAGGAAGGGGTGACTGACCTAAGGCAACTGATGAGTGTGTGTGTGTGTGTGTGTGTGTGTGTGTGTGTGTGTGTGTGTGTGTGTGTGTGTGTGTGTGTGTGTGTGTGTGTGTGTGTGTGTGTGTGTGTGTAAATGAAATGAAAGGAGGGAAATGAAGTCTATAGAAGCTTTTAATGAATATATATATATATATATATATATATATATATA
>NC_087175.1:1195000-1202500 GCF_035594125.1 Scylla paramamosain | reverse complement strand
CAGTGAAGACTAAACTGTGAAATAGATGAAATTGATTAACCTAACCTAACCTAACCTAACCTAACCTAACCTAATTTAACCTAACCTAATCAAACCTAACCTAACTCAACCTAACCTAACTTAACCTAACTTAATCTAACCTAACCTAACCTAACCTAACCTAATCAAACCTAACCTAACTTAATCTAACCTAATCTAACCTAACTTAACCTAACTTAACCTGACCTAACCTAACCTAATCAAACCTAACCTAACCTAACCTAACCTAACCTAACCTAACCTAACCTAACCTAACCTAACCTAACCTAACCTAACCTGACCTAACCTAACTCAACCTAACCTGACTTAACCTAACTTAACCTAACCTAACTTAACCTAACCTAACCTAACCTAACCTAACTTAACCTGACCTAACTTAACATGACCTAACCTAACCTAATCAAACCTAACCTAACCTAACCTAACCTAACTCAACCTAACCTGACTTAACCTAACTTAACCTAACCTAACTTAACCTAACTTAACCTAACCTAACCTAACTTAACTCAACCTAACCTAACCTAACTTAACCTAACCTAACTTAACCTAACCTAACCTAACCTAACAATCTAATCTAACCTAACCTAACTTAACCTAACCTAATCAAACCTAACCTAACCTAACTTAACCTAACCTAACCTAACCTAACTTAATCTAACCTAACCTAACTTAACCTAACCTAATCAAACCTAACCTAACCTAACCTAACCTAATCAAGCCTAACCTAACCTAACCTAACCGAGTCTTCAGATGAGAATACTAAAATCATCTCAATCTTACCCAAAAGAATAAAGAAAAAAAAAAATTATGAGCACCAAAACAAGAAAAAGAAAAGAAAAAAAGAAACAAAGAAATTAGAGAGACAAACAAACCATATGTACCTATAAACAAAAAACAAAACAAAAAAAAAAAAAAAAAAAATGAGCACCAAAACAACAACAAACAAAAACGAAAGAAAAAGAAAATAAAAAGAAGAAGAAAAAAATGCAAAAAAATAAAGAAACTTGTAATTATCCTCCTTACTGCCACCTGGTACACCTTTCCCTAACTGCCAATCACTCGGACACACCTCGACTGGCATTCTTCATCCTCAGCCAATCTCCGAACTCGGTAGAAATGGCAAACCATAAACAGTAATAATCTTTTTCACTCGTAACTTCCTTGCATATGATTACAAGCACTCCAGAGACTGCCTCCACTTCCGCTGCTGCTAACTGGGCTGTGCTGCTGTGTTGCTGTGGTGAAGTTAGCCTAATAGAAGGGATAATAAGTGTTTTAATGCTATCCTTTCCTAAATTGAGTAATGCTGAGTTAAAGAACGTAAAGAAGGTGATGCTTATTGCCACGGTACTTATGAATGTTGAAATGCAGCTTGTTGGCGCCGATCAAGAGCTCGTAAACTTGAAAATGACAATCGCAAAGTAAAAAAATAACATAAAATAAATAAATAAACAAAAAAATAAACACAAGAAAAAACAAGAGCTCGTAAACTTGAAAACGACAATCGCAAAGTAAAAAAAAGTAAAATAAAATAAATAAATAAACAAAAAAATAAGCACAAGAAAAAACAAGAGCTCGTAAACTTGAAAACGACAATCGCAAAGTAAGAAAAAGTAAATAAATAAAATAAATAAATAAACAAAAAAAACACAAGAAAAAACAAAGGAAAAAATAATAACTGAAAAAAACAAAAACAAATAAATAAATAAATAAATAAATTGCAAAGTTAAGAAAGCGAAGACAGATAATTATCATCTCCCACACTTACAACAATTTAAAAAGACACAATCTTGACCAAAACACTCAATAGCTCACTTGTTACCATGATCACCCTGCCCAATCACAACCTTGACTGTCTGGCCACCACCACCACCACCACCACCACCACCACCACCACCATCACATTAATAACCCAAGGACCAAATGAGAGAGAGAGACAGATAAGATAAAGAGAGAGAGAGAGAGTTGGAATAGCCTAGAGTAAGCCGGTGATGGGTTTTATAGAAGTAATGGGTGAACGGATGAATTTGCTGAGGTAATGAATGGGAGTACTAGTGATGGGTAGAACTGATGAAGGAAAGTAATGGGGGAGGGCAGATTTAGTGAAGGGAGGGAGGGAGGAAGGGAGGGAAGGAAGGCAAAAAGCATAAATAAAAAAGATAATTAAAGAAATGAAGGAAGAAATGAAGGAAGGAAGATACAAATAAAGGAGAGAGAGAGAGAGAGAGAGAGAGAGAGAGAGAGAGAGAGAGAGAGAGAGAGAGAGAGAGAGAGAGAGAGAGAGAGAGAGAGAGAGAGAGAGGGGGGCACAAAGGTCAGTAATAAGTGTATGAAGGTCATGATAAGAGAATGTTGCTGTGTGTGTGTGTGTGTGTGTGTGTGTGTGTGTGTGTGTGTGTGTGTGTGTGTGTGTGTGTGTGTGTGATGCAGGGACATGGAGATAAAAAGGAGGAGGACAAGGAGGAGGAGGAAGAGAAACTGTCTGAAGGGAAGAAAGAAAAGAAGAGAAAGAAAAGAAAAGAAAAGAAAGAAAGAAAGAAAGAAGGAAAAAAGAATGAAAAGATGGATGGATGGATACATGAATAAAAAAAAGTGATTTAAAGAAAGAATGATGACAAGAGGAAAGTGGAGAGGTGGAGAGAGGAGAGGAGAGGAGAGGAGAGAAGAAAGTAGACGAGAGGTGGAATAGAAGAAGAAGAGAAGCAACCCACTAAAATGAAAGAAAAACTAGTTAATGAAGAAGAAGAAAAAGATGATGATGATGATAATGAAGATAAAAGACTAAAAAGGAAAAGAAAGAAGAAAGAAAGAAAACAGTACCTTTGTAAAAATTTTTAAAAAAAAAACTTGTCTGGAGAAGAAGGACGATGTAGAAGCCTAAAAAATATTGGTAACTTAACCCAAAACTCCCTAGAAACTGCAAAACTCTTAATAAACACCCTTAAAACTTGCCCAAAGAACCACAAGGACCGAAAAACACCCTTAACTAACCCTAAAAAAAACTAAGCGAGATCTGGAAAAACCCTAAAATTTACAAGGAACTGAAAAAAACACGCTTTGCTTCACGGCCCCATTAACTGATGCAAGTTACAGAAGCAGCAGCCCGCGCCTCTCTTCACTCACACGTACACGATGAATAACCAGCATCACTCAACACCAAAACTCACTAATACAATGAAAAATCACCTTAGAATTCACACAAACCCACAAATATTCATGAAAAGGCAAGATATTTACTCAATTTTTCCCGAGCACATGGCGACGGTCTTATATAGCTAAAAAATACAGTAAATACAGCTAAATTAACTATTGTATCACCTTGAAACATCACTACTAGCATACAGGAATACACACAATGGCCGGGAAGGGTGTGGGAAGTACAGAACGTAGAAATTCAAGACTTCTTTGAGCAAGACAAAGAGAGCCTGACCAGCACCATCACCACCAGCCGGCCTCCTCCACCATCTCTCCATTTCTCACTCTTCCAGCGCTCTCACCTGCATGGAATCCGCGCTGATTATCTCTCCCTGGAACCGCGCTGCTATTTCCAGGGCCAATTTGGATTTTCCTGTCCCGGTAGCGCCGAGAATGACAATCAAAGGCAAGCGACTGGCCGTGTTACCGAGCGTCGCGGCCATGTTGACTGGATCAGCTGATGTCTTCCCGAGCCCTCTCTATTTTGAAGGGAATTTTTTTATATATAGCTTGTTTTTCTTAGTTTTTATTATCGAAATGTGTTTGTTAAATTTATTGGTTGTTGTTTTTGTGGGTTTTTGTTGAGTTTAGTGTTGTTTTTGTGTTTTTTGCTTGTAGATATTTTGATTGGAATTTCGTTATAGGGCTTGTTTCGTTGATTTTGGTGATAGAAAAGTGTTGAATAATATTACTGTAGGTTTTTGGTAAGTTTATTTTATGTGTTTCATTTCGATTTGGTGTTTTTGTGTTTGTAGATGTTTACGGGATTTATTGAATACCGCTTATTTCTCGAGTTTTGGTTATTGAAAGATGTTGTAAAAGGGTACTCAAGTTATTTCAGGTGTTCTTTGTTGTGTTTTGTTTTATTTCGGTGCTTTTCCGTCTTTGTAGTGCGTGATTTTGGCGGTTCTTGTGTTTGTAGATGTCTTGCAGAGACCGCCAGGACAAAAACATTTAGACACGCAAATATCTTTAATCAACATATTTCGCCCCTTTCACAGTTTCTAGCTATTATTAAAAACATTACAAAATTACTAGTTTACATATGGAACGCTAAACTAAACCCCATCTATATAAAATGAGATGGACAGATACTTAACTATAAACAGAGAGCCACATCATACAACTTAAATAAGAAACAACACAATTTTCTCAATCCCTACCTATTAAAAAACACAAAATCAAATTATTCCTTTAGTTTTCCACCAATAACAGCAACAATCATTCCTTAATAATAAAACTCGAAAAATGTATAATCTGGCAGTCGAGATCCTTGCCAGCTGTCGCCACCAGAAAGTAAACAGAAGCACGTGTTTTGTTTGTGTTGGAGGACAGATCAGTGATAAAGGGAAAGGAGGAGAGAGAATGATGACTGAAGGGAGAGAAAGGGAGAGAAAGTGAAAGATACGAAGTGAAGGAGGTCTGACAAGTGAATTTGGAGGGAAAGATAAAGAAATAAGAGAGGGAAGAGAACAAGAGGAGGGAAGAAAATACGGTTGGAATCAAGAGGGAAGAGTGAAGATATTTATTGAAGGAGGGATGAAAAGTGAATTAGAAGGGAAGATAAACAAACGAGAGATGGAAAAAGAAGAAAATACGATTAGAAATGATAAAAGCGAGAAAAAAAAACAAGGAAAAGGTTAAAAATGAAGTGAAACGTGAATCTGAGGAAGAGATAAAGAAATAGATGCGAGTAAGAAAAACGAAGGGATAGGAGAGAAAAAGAGGGAGAAGGAGAAAGTAATGTTAATATTGACAGAAGAGAGAAAAGACAAGGAAAACTTAAATAGATGAAGTGAAGATCTGAAAAGTGAATATGAAGGGGAAGAGAGATGGAAGAGAGAGAAACGGAGGAAGAACAGGAAGGAAACAGGAAGAGAGACATAAAATAGTTAAAATGATGAATAAGGAGGAAAAAAAAAACAAGAAAAAAATGAATTAGACGAAGTGAAGAAGGTCTGAAAAGTGAATTTGAAGGGGAAGAGAGATGGAAGAGAGAGAAACGGAGGAAGAGCAGGAAGGAAACAGAGGCACAGAAAAAAAAAAAAAACTGTTAAAATGATAAATAAAGAAGAAAAAAACAAGAAAAATTAATTAGACGAACTGAAAAAGGCCTGAAAAGTGAATTTGAAGGAAAGATAAACACACACACAGAGAGAGAGAGAGAGAGAGAGAGAGAGAGAGAGAGAGAGAGAGAGAGAGAGAGAGAGAGAGAGAGAGAGAGAGAGAGAGAGAGTTACTTTAGTTTATCTTGCTTTCACTCACCCATGTAACTCCACCTGACCCCTTCCACCCCCCTACCCCCCTTTCCCTTATTTATGGAGAAAGGGGCGACAGGGTGAAGGGTGAAGGGTTAATAGGTGAGTGAAATAAGGGAGAGGAGAAGAGGGGAGGTGAATAAAGGAAAGGGAAGAGGGAGAGGTGAGAGAGAGAGAGAGAGAGAGAGAGGGAGGGAGTGCAGAGAGTGATAAGGAAAATGCCACGTGTTTTGCTGTATGGTTGGTGATGGTGGTGATGGTGGTGGTGGTGGTGGTGGTGGTGGTGGTGGTGGTGGTAGTAGTAGTAGTAGTAGTAGTAGTAGTAGAAATTAAATAGAAACATGAAAAGAAACAAAAACAAAACTATCTCTCTCTCTCTCTCTCTCTCTCTCTCTCTCTCTCTCTCTCTCTCTCTCTCTCTCTCTCTCTCTCTCTCTCTCTCTCTCTCTCTCATACACATCTCATCTACAACATAACAACAACAACAACAACAACAACAATAATAATAATAATAATAATAATAATAATAATAATAATAATAATAATAATAATAATAACAACAACAACAACAACAACAACAACAACAACAACAACAACACTCACTAAAAGTTCCACAATACTATCAACACTGCTTTACTATCAAAGGAAGAGAGAGAGAGAGAGAGAGAGAGAGAGAGAGAGAGAGAGAGAGAGAGAGAGAGAGAGAGTGGGGAAAACCAGAGAGAGAGGGAGAGAGGAAAGATTTTATAACATTTGACTTTCTCACCAGTACAATTTTCAAAAGCCACAGAGATGACCAGCCGGGATCTCAAGACTATTTCTCCTGTTAATGTAGAAAGAAATCTTGTTAATCTGTCACTAGAACCATAAAAACACCCTTAAAAACACGTGTGACTTAAAATACATGGAACCCTTTTGAATATAGTGCAGATGAGTGTTACGAGAGAGAGAGAGAGAGAGAGAGAGAGAGAGAGAGAGAGAGAGAGAGAGAGAGAGAGAGAGAGCAATCTAAATACAACCCAATACACCTGTTTGCCTAACTAATCTTATCACACCTAAGATACCTGCCCTAGAAGAGGCTTGGCTGCACCTGTCCGGGGGTGGTGGTGGTGGTGGTGGTGGTGGTGGTGGTGGTGGTGGAAGATGGTGATGAAAGAGAGGAGCAGGAGGAATATGAAACAAGAAGACGAAAGAGAGGAATAGAAAAAGAAAGAAGAAGAAGAAGAAAATTAGTAGAAAAAGAAAATGAAAACAACAACAGCAACAAAAGGAGAAGAGGAGGAGGAGGAAGAAGAGGACGAGGAAGAAGTGTAAGAGGAGGATGAGGAAGAGGAGGAGGAGGAGGAGGAAGAAGACAAGAAGAACAAGAAAAGATAAAGGAAGAAAAAATCACAAAATTTCATAACGATTATTATTATTATTATTATTATTATTATTATCATTATTATTATTATTATTATTATTATCATTATCATCATCATCATCATCATCAATATCAACATTATCTAACATAAAAGAAGAAGAGGAGGAGGAGATGGAGGAGGAGGAGGAGGAGGAGGAGGAGGTAAGGAAGGGAAGGGAGGAATGAGGCAGTGAGGAGGAGGTGAAAGGTGCATGAGAGGAGGAGGAGGAGGATGGATGGAGAATGTAAGAGGAGGAGGAGGAGGAGGAGGAGGAGGAGGTGAGGAGTAGGTGGTGAGGTGAGAGAGGTGGAAGAGGAGGAGGAGGAGGAGGAGGAGGAAGATCTGGGGTATAAGAGAAGGACCTCATCTGTTAAGCTCTCTCTCTCTCTCTCTCTCTCTCTCTCTCTCTCTCTCTCTCTCTCTCTCTCTCTCTCTCTCTCTCTCTCTCTCTCTCTCTCTCTCTCTCTCTCTCTCTCTCTCTCTCTCTCTCTCTCTCTCTCTCTCTCTCTCTCTCTCTCTCTCTCTCTCTCTCTCTCTCTCTCTCTCTCTCTCTCTCTCTCTCTCTCTCTCTCTCTCTCTCTCTCTCTCTCTCTCTCTCTCTCTCT
>NC_087175.1:1177500-1180000 GCF_035594125.1 Scylla paramamosain | reverse complement strand
ACAGGAAAGGAAGAAAGGTTAGGTTGTTGTTGTTGTTGTTGTTGTTGTTGTTGTTGTTGTTGTTGTTGCTGCTGCTGCTGTTATTGTATTGATAAGTGATGCAATGGTATCTCTTTGTGTGTGTGTGTGTGTGTGTGTGTGTGCACCATAACTCCTAAAGGACATGAAGGTAGTAAACACGACACAGCCTCATCAGAAACACAAACTAATCATTCTCTAGACTTCACAGCTCACGGTAAAATAAAGATAAATCAATAAATAAACAAATAAACAACATCACGACCACAAATTTATACCAAAGATTCATCAAACAGTAAAATTCCAGTAACAGAACATCACTATTCCACGTAATACTAAGATCGCTAGCCAGATTCAAATTAAAATTCCCGCGCTCCGAATGTTGACACGATCTGGCTTATCATTGGCCAAGAGTACAGACGCCACTCATATTTGGCGGGAAAAGAGCGAGGCGTCACACAGCTCCTCTCGTGGTGTGTGGATGCATAAGTGGATGGGTGGATAAACTGCGTGAGTCCGTGGATCGCTGAGTGGCTGGGTGAGTGGAGGGTTGTGTGGATGGTGGGTTTGCTGTGGGTGAGTGAATGTGTGGATGGATTGGTAAGTGGTTGGATGGATGCGTGTGGATGAGTGCGTAGGTTGGTGGAGGGTCAGTGGATGGGTGGGTGTGTTAGTGGCCATGAGACAGGTGGATGAGTGTGTGGAAGAGAAATGATGAAGAAGGGAAACAAGAAGGAAAATAGAATAATAATCATACGAAAGAGATGAATCACACTTCCGTACACACACACACACACACACACACACACACACACGTAAATACCATGGAGATGAGTGGAGGTGAGTGGAGATGACACGGAAGTGAGGCAACAGTGGAAGACAAGCATAGTACCACCACCACCACCATCGCCACCACCACCACCACCATCGCCACCACCACCACCACCATTAACATCTGCTCCTCTGTGACTCAGGGGATTCTGGGAGGGCCGTGTGACTGTCGAGGTGGTGGTGGTGGTGGTGGTGGTATCTGTCATTAGTAATAACACTGATTCACAACACTAACCTTGCACAATATAACGTAAGAAACACAACAATTTATTTATGCACGTAATCTTCTACAATACAACACAATCTAATCAGCAAGTCAAGCAACACAACCTAACCTAACGTAACCTAATCTAATCTTCCACAACATAACACAACACAACACTAACCTAATTAACAACACAAGTAAACACAACCTAACCTAACCTAACCTAACCTAACCTAATCTAATCTTCCACAACACAACACAACACTAACCTAATTAACAACACAAGTAAACACAACCTAACCTAACCTAACCTAACTTTACGTAACTTACCTAATCTTGCACAACACAATCTGACTAACAGGACGCAACACAACACAAGAACCACAACACAATCTGACTAACAGGACGCAACACAACACAAGAACCACAACACCTAATGTTGCACCAGCCTCAGCATTATCAAACTCTCCGATATGATGAATAAATGAATAAATGAATAAGTTAATAAATGAACTACCTAACTAACAAACAAACAAATAAAGCAAATAAATAAGTAATATGCTAATTTACACTCACTCACAACAACAACAACAACAACAACAACAACAACAACAACAACAACAATAATAATAATAATAATACACTAAAAATACACACAAATAATCGGCAAATTAACAACGATTACCTAAGAGAGAGAGAGAGAGAGAGAGAGAGAGAGAGAGAGAGAGAGAGAGAGAGAGAGAGAGAGAGAGAGAGAGAGAGAGAGAGAGAGAAGGATATGGATGAGTAAGAGGAAGAAACCAGGAGGTAACACGTCTTCCAAGAGAGAGAGAGAGAGAGAGAGAGAGAGAGAGAGGTAAAGACAGTACACAGTAAAGCGAAAATTTCATTACCGCCAAAATTTCTCGGAACTAACACGTCTGCGGGAAGACAGAAGGATGCCTACTGCTTAATTTTACCCCAAACACAAACCCCTTTCTTTCACTAACTTCAAACGCATCACGTGACTTCTAACCCACTCCACTTTCTCGTACTATCACCCCCTACACGCCTATCACATGGTTTTGATAGCAAGAGATCTGATAAGGGAGAAAAACGAGATTGTAATTGAGATGCGAGTGAAAAGGGTGGGACAAAATGGCAGCTTTTAGGTTATGACGTCACTACTGGCTTGATGACGTCAACTTTGCGTCATATTGCGTTCCTTTAGCTTTTGCAGGAGAATTGAGTCACGATTTTTATCATTAACTGTATTATTTTCTCTTTCTCTCTTTTTTTCTTTCTCTTTTCTTAGGTTTTGTATTTAATTACTGGGATTTTGTTGCGTTTTTCCCATCTACAGAGAGAGAGAGAGAGAGAGAGAGAGAGAGAGAGAGAGAGAGAGAGAGAGAGAGAGAGAGAGAGAGAGAGAGAGAGAGAGAAAATAAAGGTAGAAGGAAATAAAAG
>NC_087175.1:1167500-1172500 GCF_035594125.1 Scylla paramamosain | reverse complement strand
TCGTATAAATATTTTTTTGGAGGAGGCAAACTTTTCATTTTTTTTTTTAACTCTTATTCAATTTTTTTTGTATATATATTTATCCATTTCTGTAACTTTTCCTACAAAAATAATCCTGATAGGAGGAAACCATTGAGCAGCAGCAGTAGTGATCCTAACCTTCAGCCTAACTTACGAAGCATACCAGGAGGGGAGGGGAGGGGAGGGGAGGGGAGGGCAGGGCAGGGCAGGGGTGAGGATAAGGAATATGAGTAGGGAGGGAGGGAGGTGTGGGGTGAAGGATGGGCAGTGATGAGCCGTGGAAGTGAGGGAGTAAGGAGGAGGAGGAGGAGGAGGAGGAGGAGGAGGAGGAGGAGGAGGAGGAGGAGGAGGAGGAGGAGGAGGAGGAGGTTTGAGGAGACTTGAAAGGAAGAATTGGAGAAAATAGTGGAAATGGATTAAGATTGGCAGTAAAAGCAATAGTAATAGTAGTAGTAGTGATAGTTATAGTAATAGTAGTGGTGGTGGTAGTAGTAGTAGCAGTAAAATTGACAGTATCAACAATAACAACAATGGATTTGATAAAGTTATGAATGAAGAAACACACAAACCAAAATAACCGTTCATTAACTTCCGTTCTCTTCTTTTACATCAACTTTGAACAACACAAAAAAATAAAGAAAAAATAATAATAATAAATGTTTTTTCCGTACGTATAGAACCTAACTTGCTTAACCTGACAATAATTAATAACAGTAAACCTCTGCTGTTCCATTGCCTTTCCTTTAACACACGGGGCCTCTCTGGAACCCCCGGGAAAAAAAAACTTGTAGAAAATTAATTAAAAACCAGAGAAAATAATGCAGAATTTTAAAACCATGATGCCGCTTCTTGTTTTGCTTTTTGCCAGAAGTCGCGTATGGCAAACTCAAGGAAATAATAATATAATAAAAATAATAAATAATAAAATAACACCATGAAATTAATTTGAAAAAAAAAAAAAATAAATAAATAAAATGACTTTTTTTGTATTTATGTTTTCTTTGCGAGAACATAAAAAATGACATTGTTGATTGTGAGTGACGAGTAATTTTTTTTATCGAGTTCATTGAAATAAAATAAAAGAAAACAAGGAAAATAATCATGAAATGTGTCGAGACATGATAACAATGGACGAAAAGAAAAACAGAAAATATATAAAAGATGAAAAAAAAGAAGAGAAAAGAAAGAAGAAAACAGTAGAAAGCTAATGAATAAATAAATAAATATTACTGACAACTCCCTCAAATACACAGGATATATACTCCAATCATAATAATAATAATAATAATGATGATGATAATAATAATAATAAAAATTGCAGCACACCAGCCATTACTATCAAACCATTCTCCGTTTTCTTTGCCGCCAAAAAAACACGGTACGAATCTGTGACTAAGATAAATGATCATAAAAAAAATAAATAAATAAAAAAAAAAATAAATAAAAAAAATAAAAAAACCGAGGATTAAAGACGATCCAACCAGCCCATCACTACAATGATTAATAATGAACACACACTAAGCACCGCGGAAAGTCACAACTATGATAAATGATAACAAATACAAGTTACTTAAAAAAAAAGTAAAATAACCCACGCTGAGAAAAGGTTAAATAATTATAATAACGATAAATAATGTGATAAATAATATGATGTAAATAACACTCCAGTGACTGAAATACGTGTTAAATAATCAATTAATCTTTTCCTCTTTGTAATCCATTTCAAGACAAAAAACATTAATAAGAGGAAAAAGAATAATAATGAATATGATAAAAAGTTGTGATGATAATAATAATATATAAATACACACAGCAGGCGAAGGAATAGTAGTAATAGTAACAGTAACAGTAGTAGTAGTAATAGTAGTAGTAGTAAATAGCAGCAGCAGCAGCAGTAGTAGTAGTAGTAGTGGTGGTAGTAGTAGTAACTCTCATTCATAAAGTAATGCCCTTCTTAACTATACTATTATTAATCTTCTCTTCATCTCATCTCTTCATCTTACAAACCACGTGACTACATACATCTATTTCATCTCATTTATGTATAATATATATATAGGTATGTATATATATATGTATATATATATATATGTATATATATGTATATAATTATGTACAACGCTTATACCAAGGGGAAAAAAATAATCCAAGGAAAAAAAGTAAAGAAATAATATAAAAACAAAACAAAAAACTATTGATAGTTACTTAAAGAACAATTGTAGTATTAATAGCAGTAGTAGATAATTCAACAAAGAACAATGCGAGGAGGTGGTGGTGCTGGTGGTGGTGGTAGGGAACTGTGGCACTACCCTGGAGGAGGAGGAGGAGGAGGAGGAGGAGGAGGAGGAGGAGGAGGAGGAGGAGGAGGAGGAGGAGGAGGAGATAATGAATAATGAAACTGATTGAATTCATGATTAAATAAATGAACACACTGAAAAATGATGATAATGAGAGAGAGAGAGAGAGAGAGAGAGAGAGAGAGAGAGAGAGAGAGAGAGAGAGAGAGAGAGAGAGAGAGAGAGAGAGAGAGAGAGAGAGAGAGAGAGAGAGAGAGAGAGAGAAAGCAGTAGTGTGGGTGTCCTGTACTTAATTCTATTCATGGCAACAGACAGGGTTAGGGGGAGGGTGACAATAATAATAATAATAATAATAATAATAATAATAATAATAATAATAATAATAATAATAATAATAATAATAATAATAATAATTAACTTTGGGTATAATTATGTAATTAACGTAACTAAGGTAATAAAATACTGGTTAAACTTAAAAAAAAATAACTAAAAAATAAATGAAAAAACAAAAATAAATGAAAAGGGTAAAAATGAAAAACAAGAAAAAGAAAACAAGAAAAATATATATATTGATAGCATAAAACTTTCTTCCCCCTAACGCCTAATTCATAAAAAAATTTCCGTAAACTTTATAGATAAATTTTATGAAGCAAAAACCAATTAACTTATTTTTTTCTTTATCCTTTTCAGTCTTTCTCTAAATTTAACTTTCTTCAGCAGCCACATTCTCTCTCTCTCTCTCTCTCTCTCTCTCTCTCTCTCTCTCTACTTAAAGTGAAACATTTCGAGAGAGCAAAAAGAATCTGGCTTCCATCAGTAATAGAAAGAAAATGACTGCAGAAAAATAATAATAAAAAATAAATAAATAAATAAATAAGACAAAACTGCAAGCAATTCTGACCGTAAAAGTTGAACAAAAAAACCAACAAAAAACACACAAACACACACACAAAGAACGACCCTCCATTAAACTAAATACATGACCACATAATAATAATAATAATAATAATAATAATAATAATAATAATAATAATAATAATAATAATAATAATAATAGATAATACCTAGCAGAAAGGCATTAATATTGGTACAGTACATACAATATTTAACACTAAGAAACCTTGCTACATGTTTAGCCTACAGTAATAAAAAAGTGAAAAAACGAACATATACAGAATCTCTCTCTCTCTCTCTCTCTCTCTCTCTCTCTCTCTCTCTCTCTCTCTGTCCACAATACTATCACAAGTAGTACAATCTTTATGAGTATGGTCGCTGGCAGGACTCCCAACCATACAATATTGAACCATACTAGTGACGACAACTCAAAATAATAATAATAATGATGATAATGAAGAAAATAAGTGATAATAATAATAATAATAATAATAATAATAATAATAATAATAATAATAATAATAATAATAATAAAGTACTATTGCTAATAATAGTAGTAGTAGTAGTAGTAGTAGTTGTTATAATGGTTAGGTTAGTAATAGTAATAATAATAATGATGTATTAGTTGATGAAATAATAATAATAATAATAATAATAATGACCTAATGAAATAATGACAAACTGACACACACACACACACACACACACACACACACACACACACACAGTATTGCCGAGGTGACGCACACAGCTCCGGAAGCAAGGCGCCCCGAGCACGTCACGTACAAGAACACACATACACATGCACACACGAACAGGTGAACACAGGAGGGCACGAGCGCGCACGTACACACGCACACACACACGTACAGGCCCTCCAACAGGCACCAACGTGACCTACGAACAAACTCACACATACATAACCCTGACCCTCACGTACACACACGCACACACACACACACGCACACACAGGAGAGTCAGGCAGGCAGGGCATTTAGATGAAGGATATTTAAAGAGAATCTCCTTTTCCCCTTACACTCTCCTCTGCAGGGAAGCAAGGCGTCTCTTCAGCTCCCCTTGCAGTCTCTTCTGTCTCTCCTTCTCCTGCTCCAACAGTCTGCCTCTCTGGGTCACGCTGTAGCAGTGTTCCGAGGCGCGGCGCAGGATCTCCACCTTGGGCGCCTTGTCCTTGTCACAGAGGCCGGGCACAAGGGCTCGGAGTTCCTCAAAGGCGTTCCTCAAGTCGACCCTTCTCATCCTCTCCAGAGAGTTGTGGAGGTGGCGTCTCTCAGGGTCGTCTGATTCACCCTTGTTCCCCCTTCGTTTCCTGTTGTGGTGGTTGCTGCTGCTGCTGCTGTGGTGGTTGCGTATTCTCTTCACGCTTTTACTGGTGTATGACGTGGTGGTGTGTGGTGATGATGATGAGGTGGTGGTGGTGGTGGTGGTTCTTCTTAAATTATTAACTGTGGTACTGCTAGTGTGGTGTGCGGGGGAACTAATACTACTACTACTTGAGTCTGTGGTGGTGGTGGTGGTGGTGACGCGGCGCTTACTGGGCGAGGTGGTGGACGCCGCAGCGCCTCCACCTGTTCCACTACTCCGCCTGTGCCTGCTGGACTTACTAGTGGATGTGGTTAGGTTACTAGTGCGGATCTTCACTACTTTCTTCAAGCCAGTGGTGGTGACGAAGGTGGTGGTGGCGGTGGCGGTGGGGAGAGCGGGGGTGGTAGTGGAGGGGATGGCGGGGGTGGGGGAGGACAGGTGGATGTTGGTAGGGTCTCCACCGCT
>NC_087175.1:1155000-1160000 GCF_035594125.1 Scylla paramamosain | reverse complement strand
GAGAGAGAGAGAGAGAGAGAGAGAGAGAGAGAGAGAGAGAGAGAGAGAGAGAGAGAGAGAGAGAGAAAAAAAAATAATAACAATTAAAAAGCAAATATTCTCTCTCTCT
Source organism: Scylla paramamosain (assembly GCF_035594125.1). Taxonomy (NCBI): domain Eukaryota; kingdom Metazoa; phylum Arthropoda; class Malacostraca; order Decapoda; family Portunidae; genus Scylla; species Scylla paramamosain. The sequence goes on along the minus strand of NC_087175.1, from coordinate 1,159,891 downwards.
CTCTCTCTCTCTCTCTCTCTCTCTCTCTCTCTCTCTCTCTCTCTCGTTTTAGACTATAGATGCCAAGTTCAAGGTGGAGGGGAGGGGGAGGGGGAGTGGGAGGGGGAGTGGGAGGGGGAGGAGGGGGAGGAGGAGGAGGAGGAAAGAAGAGAGGGATGGAGAGAATATTCTAGGTCAGACAGACGCAACCTCATCCAACCCACGAGAGAGAGAGAGAGAGAGAGAGAGAGAGAGAGAGAGAGAGAGAGAGAGAGAGAGAGAGAGAATTAAAACTATCTCACATTATTCTCTCTACCTTCCTGAATGTTCTTCCTCCTTCCTTCCTTCCTCCCTTCCTCACTCACTTCATTCTCTCCCTCCCCCCACCATTCATTCCCCTACCCTCCCCCCTCCCCCCGTGACTGGCAACTCCTCCCTCAAGCCACTTAATGTCACCTGAGAACATTTTTCCAGCACACCTGTGACTGACCGTTCCCTCCCCAACAATTCTCTCCCCAATCCTTCCCCAACATTTTCTATCTTAATTCAACTTTTATTTCACCTTTATTAAATTTCCCTCCCCCCAAAGTGTATGTAATGTGCTTTTTCCCCAACCTTCCTTCCCCAACTCCCCTCCTCCCCAATCAAATTATGGTATTTTCTCCCCCAACTGTCTATCTCCTCCTTTAACAGTTCTAACATTCCCCAACTCTGCCCCAACTACCTCCCCCACACCTCCCCACTAACTCGTACCTTCCCTAACCGTCCCCTACTCCCCATTGAAGTTCTCCCCACCTCCCCAACCTTACTACTACTATTCTACAACCGTCCACATTCCTCCCCCAATCCCCCCACCTCCCCAACCACTAGTAACTGACACTTAGCTTCCTCCCCCCTTCTTCCCCCGCCCCTCTTCTCCCCACCTCCCCAACCAACCTCCTGCAGGCGTCGTGAGTGCAGGCAGGCAAACATAGTCTCTCAACCTACTGAACCAAATCCTCTCTCTCTCTCTCTCTCTCTCTCTCTCTCTCTCGTTTTTGTTGGGTGGAAAAAAAGCAAGACAAACGTTAACTATCGGACCGAGAGAGAGAGAGAGAGAGAGAGAGAGAGAGAGAGAGAGAGAGAGAGAGAGAGAGAGAGAGAGAGAGAGAGAGAGAGAATTTTAATCTTTACCCTTTCCTTTCCTAACCTCACTATATATAAGTTAATTATTCTTCATTATCTCTATTTTCTTTTCCTTCCTATTCTTTTTTTACTTTCTTTCCCAAATATACAAGATGAACTGCAACAAACAAACAAACAAACAAACAAACAAACAAAAACAAACAAACAAACAAACAAACCTTGAAATCAGGTGCCAAAGATAACTAGTAGTAGTAGTAGTAGTAGTAGTAGTAGTAGTAGTAGTAGTAGTAGTAGTAGTAGTAGTAGTAGTAGTAGTTGGAGGAGGATGAAAAGATAGAAGAAAAGAAAAGAAATGAAGAGAAAAAGGAAAGAGAAAAGAAATGAAAAAGAAATGAAAAAAAATTCAAGTCAGTTTTATTTTATTTATTTGTTTGTTTGTTCGTGTGTGTGTGTGTGTGTGTGTGTGTGTGTGTGTGTGTGTGTGTGTGTGTGTGTGTGTGTGTGTGTGTGTGTGTGTGTGTGTGAAACCGTCTCTCACAATAACTGAAGTGTAACCGCATTCTCTCTCTCTCTCTCTCTCTCTCTCTCTCTCTCTCTCTCTCTCTCTCTCTCTCTCTCTCTCTCTCTCTCTCTCTCTCTCTCTCTCTCTCCGTAGAGTTTATGAGCGGGGTCTTCAGACGAGGAGGAAGCCAGACAGTTGAGAGAGGGAGAGGGGGAGAGAGGATGGGGAAGGAAGGGTGAAAGGAAGGGAGGGAGGGAGGGAAGAACGAAGGTCACAGACTAGTGTGAGTGCGTGTGTGTGTGTGCACGTAAAGGTGGGTACGTACTAAAAATACGTACAGAAGGTGAGGGATAAAAAAGAGGGAGAAAAAAAAAAAAAAAAGACAAGTGTAGGAGGAGGAGAAGCAAGGTATAAGAAGGAGGAGGAGGAGGAGGAGGAGGAGGAGGAGGAGGAGGAGGAGGAGGAGGAGGAGGAGGAGGAGGAGGAGGAGGAGGAAGGGTCTGCTAGTAGTGAGCATCGATGACGCAACACGGCGACAGACTGACGCCGTCTCTCTCTCTCTCTCTCTCTCTCTCTCTCTCTCTCTCTCTCTGCGCGCGGCGAGGCGGTACTCACCAGATTCAGAGGGCGTGTGCGGCAGGGCGGGGGCGTAGGCGTGGAGCGGCGAGGGGGCGCGGGGGCAGTGGTAGCTGTGGTCCACGTGCACGGCGGGGGGCGCGGCGCTGGCCTCGTCGTCGTCGGGGTCCTCGTCCTCCTGCTCCTCCTCGTCAGTGTCAGTCTCCGAGGACTCTGAGGGCGTGTCGGGGCGCGCCGCCAGGTCGTCCTCCACCTCCATGTCGTCCAGGGTGTCGTCGTCGTCGTCGTCCTCGTCGTCGTCCAGGTCGTGCAGGCGCGTGAAGCCCGCCGCGCACTCCAGCGCCGACGCGGTGTCCATCAGCAGCTCCGGCAGGTGCGCCGCGGAGTCGCGGTGGTTGTGGTGGTGGTGGTGGTGGTGCAGATCGCGGGGGTGGTACATGTGCGCCTCCGCCGTGCACGTGCCGCGCCACATGCAGTCGTGCCGCAGCTCGGAGCCGGCGAGGGCAAGTTGCGTGCAGCTGGTGCAGGTGCCGTGCGCGCAGGGCACGCCCCCGGGGCCCCCTGTTCCGACGGGACCACCGCAACCCGCCAGGTGGTCGGGGAAGAGGTCGATGTTCTCCAGCGCCAGGCCGAAGTCGTGGTCCTCGATGAGCGAGGGCAGCTCCAGGGACGGCAGGTCCTCGATGAGCGCCAGCGAGGACAGGTCTACCTGGCGCAGCTCCGCCTCGTGGGACGGCGAGCGTGGCGGCGTGGGGATCAGCTGGAACTTCTTCCAGATGTCATTGCTCAGAGTGGGCCCCTCCTGGGACCACTCCGCCTCCCCCTCCAGCTCCAGCATGGCGCACGCCCACTGCAACACAGGTCAACACACCTGTACAACACAGCACTGTACTGCACAGCACAAGACAGGACCAGGACAGGACTACACACACACACCTGTACTACACTGCCACACTCTGCAATGACACGCCGCTACTCTACTGCCACCACTGCAACACACACACACACACACACACCTGCACCAATTCACACTCCAACCGTTACATGCACGCTGCCCACACCTGCCACCACGCCCACGCACGCAGGGAATGCACACACACACTGGTACCATTAGCAACCACCACCACCACCACCACCACCACCACCACCACCACCACCACCACCACCCAGCCCCAACACCCACGATCCTCCTCCTCCTCCACCTCCTCCCCACCATCACCACCACCACCACCACCACCACCACCACTACCGCCGCCGCCGCCGCCGCCGCCACTGCAGGGAACCAGACAGCCACGCCCGCAACGGCACACGCACACAGACACACAGACACACAGACATAGACACACGAAAGAAAATAGGAAAAAAATGGAGAAAAAGAAAAACGAATCAAATAAAACAGAAAATAATGATAAATAAATAAAATAGATAATAATAATAATGCTTTTGATAAACTCCTATCATCACTATTTCCCGTACCCCCCTCGAACCCCCACAACCCCCAACATTGCCGAGTTCAACACCCCCTACTCCCCCACCCCACCACTACACCCCAAGGCCACACCTGCTCCTCGCCTCACCTCCCCCCGCACCAACTCACTCCCCACCTGCCACCCCACCACGCCCGCCCGCCCCCCACCCCCTTCTCACCTGCCTGGCCGCATACCTGTCTCCCTCTCTGCTGCAACGGTTCCCCGAAACTCACTCTAAATATTTCCTGTTGGGTATATTGGGTATCTGGGAAACTTCGTGGGGGGGAGGGGGAAACTGACGGGGAAAGAGGATGGAGGGGTGTTGTAGTGTGCGTGCGTGTGTGTGTTTTTTTTCCCGTCTATCTATCTATCTATCTATCTATCTATCTATATGTCTGTCTGTCTGAGTGTCTGTCCTAGAGAAAAAGAATATGTTTGACTTTCATTACTGCCTGTCTATCTGTTTGTCTGCGTCTGTCTGTCTGTCTGTCTGTCTGTTTGTACGTGTGTGTGTTTTATCAATTCATTTAATTTATCTTTTGTCGTTTTTATCAATACTATCAATTGTTGCTATTCTTTCTACCTCATATGTAAACTACTCTTACAAAACCTTTCTCTCTCTCTCTCTCTCTCTCTCTCTCTCTCTCTCTCTCTCTCTCTCTCTCTCTCTCTCTCTCTCTCATAATCTCCTTCCCCCCTTGTCGGTGACGTGCAGGAGAGACATGTTAGCAGCGTTACTGGCTAGACTGAAGCTTTAGTGATGCAACGGTGTGGTGGTGGTGGTGGTAGTAGTAGTAGTAGTAGTAGTAGTAGTAGTAGTAGTAGTAGTAGTAGTAGTAGTAGTAGTAGTAGTAGTGACAGATCTGCTGCTGCTGCTAATGATACTGCCGACACACACACACACACACACACAGTTATCCGCAAGGTCACACACATACACACGCACGCACGCACGCACATACACACACATGCACAGGCAAATTACGTACGTACACACACACACACACACACACAATTATATATCAATGCATTTAAATTCTCTCTCTCTCTCTCTCTCTCTCTCTCTCTCTCTCTCTCTCTCTCTCTCTCTCTCTCTCTCGACGGAAGGGAAAGGAAGGCGTGGCAGGTTTTGGCGGGAAGTCTAGCCAGCAGGAGGAGGAGGAGGAGGAGCAGTAATCGATGAAGACTGGTAGTGCTGTCTAGCGTGGCACCCTCCCCCCCACTATCACCCACAATCCCT